>NW_009926033.1:27533-48078 GCF_000696875.1 Nestor notabilis | reverse complement strand
AGCTATAGAATAGTATCATAGATCAAGTAGGTTGGAAAAGACCTTTAAGATCCTCAAGTTTGACCATTACCCAAGCACTGCCAAGGCCACCACTAAATCATGTCAGTGAGGGCCTCATCTATATGTTTTTTGGACACTTTCAGGAACAGTGATTCCACCACTTCCCTGGGCAGCCTGTTCCAGTGCCTGCCTAGAAAAGAAAACATCTTGTTAATATATAATCTTGAAATCAGATCATGTACCTGAGGTCCTAGACATAAGTTAAGTTCTTCACAAAACCATTTCCCTCTTCTTCATAAAACCGCTTCCCTTTTATTTCCCTTTCTCTTCCCTCTAGTAAGCTTAATAACACAACAAAGTAAAATACAAGTTGAGTCTTTGACAGTTAGGTGATGTTACAACACAAAACTGAGCAATATAGTGCAGATCCTTGTAGTCTTTAGGACTGTGATTCTTTTTAGAGGCTTAAGCATCTGAATGCCAAATTTCTGGCAATTTTAATCAGTGAAGTACAGAGAAGAGGTAAAAATGCAGTAAGGAGAGCTATTATGAGAGGAAGCTTGGTGGGAGAGATTTTTCAGGAGTTAGCATAATTCAGAAAACTTACTTCTACCCCTCCTGAAAATATGTTTGTGTAAGCAGACAATCAGTCTGCACTGCTGTCTGTCAAAGATTGCCAGGATAAAGCAGCTGAAAATGGCTGCCTAAGAGAAATAAATTTTACTGGAAATCCTTCTTTCTCCTCTGCTAATTGCAGACACTGGTTCTTTTCTTTAACATGCTAACAAGACTTTGCAAGCTGATTCTCCCAAACTCTTAAGCAAAAATTTGAATACGTGATTCCAAGTTTCCTTATTCAACAGAGTTTGTGAACAGATATTGCTGGCAATGGGGCCTGCGTATGTTCTCAGTGAAAAGCCCATGAAGTGCTTTTATGGATAGCTATGGATTAACAGACTGAGACTCCGAAGGTGAGTACAGATTAAAAGAGTCTCTGCATTTGGTAAAATCTTTCTTTTAAATATGTTCTCTCTCACAGTTTTCCCTTTGGGTCTGTCCTGATTTCAGCTGGGATGGAGTTCATTTTCTTCCTAGTAGCTGGTACAGTGCTGTGTTTTGGCTTTAGTCTAAGAATTAAACCATGACAGGATCACCTCCAGGTTTTGGGTGCAGCTGAAAGCGATCATACATACTTATGTCTGTCATTCATCAATTGCCCCTAAACTTCAGCTTAACCCTTTGCTAGAGTACCAGTCTAGTTTAGACTTTCCAGAAAGGTTTGCGTATCAGTGCATCCCGTAGCAGCCCTCTGCAGATCCCTGACCTCTCAAAGACAAACAGCTCCCAATCCATTTACCAATAGAGTGTTACACTCAGTTTCTTAATAGAAGAGTATTTGATACAGTCAGAAAACACTACAAATGCCAGAAAGCACTAACTTCTCAAATATAGAGAATATCTGTCAATGAATCTATGGATCTTCCTTCCCTTTTCATTGCTGGCATATGTTCTGTATAAACCTACAGGACTATGCTTTACCACATAGATATAAGCATACTGGACTTTGCAGGTTTTGGGTAGATTATTTTGTGGACTTCACAGTGTAACTGTCATATTTAATGCACAGGCTCTGGACTCCTCAGTTATGGAAGAATACCAGGTTTCATCCACCTCAAAATATTTCCAAACCCTGACAACAAACAGTTTGGGATCATGAGTCTCAGTAACTACCTTGATTTAAGGCTTGACTATCTAAATTGCTAGTGACACAGAAAGCGGCATATCAGTGATGGCCTTAGCCTTCATAATATAGATATCAATTACTTACTAGGTCCTTAGGGCTTTCTTGATCCAGGCTGGAGATTCAGGGAAACTGACATTCACCAAGAGATTTTTATTTTTTTTTAATGAAACAGACACATCCAAAGATTGCCCACTCCATTTTCAGATATTTCTGGATCCATGCAACTGCGTTATTTTGGGCTGCCCTTTTGTACACACATGAGGAAATAATAAGGTTTCCGGAACCTTTAATTATCAAAAGTTGTTTAGGTATTCTGTAATTCCACTATGAGAAGCTGACATGCTCTGAATGCTACCAGACTTATATTGAGAACGACGACTACTTCCATACAGGTTTCCTCCCCAGTGCTCATGTCTCTTTCTGGAAAACAATTCAGGGACTGTAATATAAAGCACATAAGAACAGACACCCTGAATGACACCAGAAGCCCATTTAGTCCTGAATCTTCGAAACACACAAAACCGAAGAAGGCATGTTAGGTCAGAACAGACCTACAGTGATATTACCACAGAATATTATCACAGATGTTAAGAGATTTGTGGCTCTGGAAACTTCATAAGCCACAAGCATTTTTCTATATATTAGCCACCCTCCAGCTGGGACAGGACAAATTCTCTTCCATGAATTTGTCTCCTCTTGAATTCATGTAAAATCAACTCCATAACATTTCTGAGCAAGGACGCCCATGGCTTACCTAGATATTATGTGAGGTGCCATGTCCTTTCCTTTGTTTTGAACTTGCTACCTTTTCTCATTTGGCGTTCTCTATTTCTTTTACTACGAGAAACAGTAATTCTTTTATATACTTTCTCCATTCCTCTTAGGATAGGCCTCTATCTTATTCCAGTCAGCCAACCCTCTTCCAGCCTAGAGCTATTCCTGCTTTCCTTCACACCTTCACAATTCCTGTATCATGTACATGCTAAGTGCCAAGGGGGCTCTGGTATCAGCTGGAGACCCTGAAAGCTACTGTTCACAAATAATAACAGATCGGAAAACTGCAAAACCAAATCTAGAATTGCACAAAAATGCTTAACAAAATAACCAGAGAGAACAAACTGTATCCACTTCTATAACCTTTTTCAGTTTCCCTTTGCATTTCAAACAGGCTTACTTTCAGAGAAATCTGTGGGCAGGGCTGCAAATCAGAAAAGACATTAATGTTCTGCTGCTTTATGTAGGACTCTGGCCATTGTTCTAAAAAATCACCTGTGTACAGCTGAGCATCAGTAGAACTTGCTATCAGAAGCCTGAACCATCCCACTTTTCCCTCTGGTAAACTATGTCTAAGGTGCTTTGAAGCACCTTAGAAGCAGCAAAATAATTATTTCATTATCTCATTAATCATAAAATCCTCTTATGACTGGACTGACAGCTACTATGAGAAATGGCAGCCTAGAGTGACAGACACAGAGAAGAAGCTTGTAATGGAAAAGCTGCCTCATCTGTAACTAGAACATCCTGAATTATAGGCAATAATTGGCCCTACAAGCAGATAATAATGTCATTGTTATTCTTACTATGTGTCACTTTAGATCTTGGTATTAGATGATGGCTCACTAAGATGTTCACATCTACAATTTTCCGGTTTCTGTCCACGTGAACACATTATCCCCCGTCTATCTGAAGTAGAGGCTGCAAATAGCTTCCTCTTTTGACCACTATCTGGAGTGCAATTTCCGTGTAAGAAAATGGCATGCTCTGAATATGACTAGGCTTACCATGAAGTCAACAATTTCTGTACACTACGATTTTTGAGCTTTAAAAGGATGATGACCCTAATTTTCCAGGTAGATTTTTATCTACTGAGAACAGGGCCTATTGACTGGAAGAAAAGAAAATGTTATCCACTTGTACAAAATTTTCTTAGTATAAAAGCAACATAGAAATAGCTCAAATTACTAAGATGAAGAAAAGAAAAGTGAATAAGTATCTCAATTAAAGTTGTATGTACATGATGTACATGTACAGGATTTCTGTTATGTGAAGTCTTCTCAATCTGTTGCTCCGAACCTGACCTGCTCCGAACTCTGTAAACTTGAACAACGCAGATGTAAGTTGCAAGTTCTTACAGGGAAGCAGCTAGCTACTGGAGCAGGGATGACACATGACATGGTAGCATATTGTGTTTCTGATTGTAATTTCACTTGATTAGAAGATGCATATGTGATACAGGAGCTGCTGAGTGAACTCACAAGGCCTCTTTACACGAGCATTTGTATTACATGAGTGTACATTTCCTCTTGCCTTGAATTCTACACTCTGATTTGGTGCAGCAGTGAATTCAGTGTAGCTAGAAAACACCAGAAAATGTCTGCTTCTGGCAGATGTAGAGAGCAAATGGCAAGACCACCAGTGTCAGCATCCACCAATTCTACAGAAATTGCTATACGTTCCTGCTAATAACCAAGAATTTGTCTACGGAAGTCACAGAGATGTTGGTCTGCTGTACAGTACTAGACTTTGAGCTGACATCATCCTCACTTTGAAACAAACTTTTCTAAATTCTCTGTGCATGCCTTTCAAATTAGTGTGATTTTTCTTTGGTGGAGATCCTCATTAAACTGGGTCAGGACAACCTATTCAAGTACAATTGTTCTTCCTGAGAAGAATCTGTAAGCACAGCTGTCAGCAGGATACACTTGGATTTGTCTGAAAAAAACATATGGGAGTTAACAGTGTAGTCTGACCAGGATAACTGAAAGGTAATTTAAGGTAAACTGTAAAATTCGGGTCTCAGATATCATTTACCAAATATTTTCTGTGATGCTTGATTAAGTGACTGACTTACTTTGTCAGTGGGTACCAACTTCATACCTCTGCCCCTTTCACCACCTCTTGTTTGGCCTAGCCTAAATCACTTCAATTCTGGGTTGCTTGGGTTTTTCCTTAGCCTATTCCAGTCCTGCTAGTTTTGAACCACTTTGGAAGTGGACATTATCTCTTACTGAAGTGGGATATGTCTATCATCTTCCTTAGGCATCTAATGACAGTGATCTGAATCACGATGCTTTTCCCAGAAGTGCCAGGTACAGAGTAGATAGTGTGAACCAAATTTCTTTCCGTGAACCTCCTGCAGGAATGTCATTTTTCATCCCAACATGATGGGGAACATTTTCATACTCTCTGGTCTCATCAGACTACCAATAATAAATTAAGATAATATAGCAAGCTATCTTCCACACTCATCTGATAGTGTAACTCGTTTTTTCTGACAGGCAATAATACCCATATTCACCAAATGGACTATTTCTTGACCATCCAAGTAAGTACAGCCAAGGTTTTCCTATCTCCTGAAGTAGTCCAAACTGTACCTGTCTTCAAACTGAGTAGTGCCTTTGCCAGTAGTGAAGCAGCTGAAATCAAAGAAGGTCTGCACATAAAGAACTGCGAATGTAATGTAAAAGTAGATGAGGGAATTTAAAAGCAGTCAGTATCACAGTTAGGAAAGACGGACTTCTTTTAACATCCAATTACACCACATGAAAGGTGGGGAATCAAAACTGCATTTGTCTAACTTCCTTGATTTTTTATTTTAATGCTTTTTCCCCACAGGAAACAAACCAAGAAACCCAACCAACCAACCAAAAATTAAGAGAGACCAAATCTGATGAAATGTAATTAATCACAAGAAAAATATGCTGCTTCAAAGTCCACAGGTTTATGACTTACTTAATTAAAAAGTGCTAAAGAAAAGCAAAGATTTCTGACTACCATTAAGTGAATTAAAATCAAAGCAGCTGAATTGCACTGTGCAAGAAACATCATTTCCAAGGTGTCTGGGCTAGCTGAAAGCTAATGCAGTTAATAGCTCTTTGCTGGGAGAAAGAGAAAATTTCATCAGCCAAGTGGAGTAGTTAGAGCAATCTAACAGGAGACAATGGCAGGACAGGCAGCATTATGGTACCTCATCTGCTGTACCTCATGACTTGTCTCAAGCACCTTACAAAACAGTGCCTTAAATCCACAGCTCATCTTGCAATTCTGATAATTTGAAAAAGTATTGTTAAGATTGCAATAATTTATTAAGCTTTGGATACTGAATTTAGTGCTGAAAAAGATTTAAAAACTCCTCAGTTTTTAAGCAATAAATATGATTGGTCAGACTGCATCATCATAAATATGATGGTGCAGTCCTAGAAAAGATACAAAATTATATTAAGATTAAAAATTAAATTAAGATTAAATTTAAATTCTTAAAATTAAGATACAAAGATTTAAAATTAAGATACAAAATTAAATTAAGATTAAATTAAACTTGTGATTGTATTGCCTCATATCTGAACAGTGTCTGAAGTATGTCAGACACTATCTAAATTAGGTCTGCAACCATATAATATTTTTTTCATTCTAGGAGAATTTGTGGTATGCTAAGAAGGCGGGAGTTGGAGGATCTAATTCCCTTAGGCTCCTTCAGAAGCCAAGACTGTCAAATCTGAATGCTGAAGAAACTCCCATGATAGCACTGATACCCACATATAATTTAAAGACGAATAATTTCTCCCATCTCTGAAGGTCTTGAAATTCGAGATTACATAGATGCAAACTGGCAAAATAAATCCATTTCACAAATAAAAAGGCACTCTTTAAATTCTTCACTGGTACAGCCAAATTATAAACACAATCTGAATCAGAGAAGGAGGTTGTCCAGCCCCTGAATGTACAGTCTGCAAAATAAGGAACAAAAGAAAATGCCAAATACAAGCCTGCCTTTGAATCTTAGTGAAAAAGTCCACCTGGAGAAAAATTATTCGTGAGGGCCTTGGGTATGACATGAGGAAACTAGAACACAGACTAACCATGAGTTAAATGTAGCCATGGAAGGATGAATTGTCCAAATTCAACATCAGAGGGGTTTCCCTGTCTAACCTTTTTGTCTGTTTTTCTCACCTAAATGTGTCTTTCTTAGGGCAACAGACCAGCAGATAAAAGAGGTGTCTTTTATAATGACTAACTTCCCATTATCCTACTTTGCAGCTGGTACTGGAAAAGGTTAAGGGTATGCTGCCTCAGTGTCCTTTTCTGCAAGTGCTGTGGGAAACTAACCATGGACACAAGCCTTCTTGAAAGAACACAAACACATTACATTACATTGGTAACAGTCTACCTTTTTTTCCACCTTCTTGCAGGCTCTCATCTCTTTATAAGGCTGGCTGGCTTCTCTTGCTCACTGTAAGTTGCTTGGCATCTCTTTTGAAGATCTGTCAGAGCCTGCTCATAGCCTAATGCTCAGCTCATGGAGTATGTCAGAAGTCATTGCAGCCTTTCAGAACCCCTGCAAACTTCATTACAGCAGGATTTCTAAGGATCAAGACTGAGGCTAATCAGATGAGAACGTTTGTCCTGTCTGCAATGATTAACATCTGTAATAACTGCCACATTTTATTTCTCAGCCCTCTCAAGCACTCCCTTTTGGTGAGATGCCTCCCAAGCTAAGTTGCAGGGATAACACAACAATGTTTTCCATGTTAATCAGTGTTGTCTCCTTGTATGTGGACTTCTGGCCCTGTCCATCTGTCCTTTTGTGCCTAACACTCAAACTGGCTGTCTTCTGGAGAGGGAAATGGTCTTTGTTTTGGACTGCCCATAGAAAACCATACAGCAGCAACATGGGCAAGGTTCTTAAACACATCAGTCAACGTTATAACAACAACTCTAAATTTAAAAATGTGGTTGGTGGTAAGTCTGATTCCCTTCAATCCTGAGAGCCTTTGTCCCAGATGGGATCTGGAAGTATGTATAAAAAGGTGTCAAAAATGCGCACACAGACATACATCTATATATTGATGACATGCCAAAGGGTGCTGCCTAAAAACCTTAAATGCGCTGTGGATATGTCTCAGCCTTTCTTAATCCAGCACAGCTATCCCTGTAAGGCTCTGGATGCACATTTATAATCCAGCTCTCAGCCTCTCCTATCCTCTCCTCCAAGCTTGTCTAGTGCTGTCAATCACCATGCCCAAATGCTGCCAGAGCAGACATCTGCTTGCAGCCTAAGTGAAGTCAGCAACCGTGGCTTGCCAGGGGCAGCAAGTCTTGCTTTCTCCCCTCTCACCCTACAGCAGAGCATATGTCCAGCTGTTTGCAAGAACAGACCTGGCAGCAGGTAAAGAAGTATCCTGTGGTCCATTTCTGTGCTGCGCAAACGGGGCAGAGAAGAGGATATTCTGCAGACAATGGTTTTCCATTGATTTAAAATTCTGTTTGTGACAAGCATGAGCACAACTATGGACAGGGATTCACTGTAACTCAGAACCATTTTGCTGTGGGTACACTGGCTCTGAGAATCAAAGTCATAGTCACCAAGGGAGAAACCATCCCTTGAGACTGCCTGCAGCTTCAGAAATAGCTGGAACTACTTGCTGTAGGCAGGTAGCACAAATGTCCAAGACCAGGCACCCTGTGAAAGTTCATGTGAACAAGAGTAAGGAGGTCAGGTCTGTGAGCTGGAAGTGCTTGGTAATACAGATGAGAGGTCTGTGGGGGGAAACCAAGTCCTTCATGGTGGCCAAGCCTTCCTGCTCCTGGGAGTCAGATGGCAGACTTCACTCAGGCTTTCAATGCAGAGTCCACTGGATGTTTTTTAAAATGCCCTTTTAGCTGTCCTTTCTACTTAAGAAGACAAAAAGGTCAAGGAAGAGTCTAAATCAGATTCATGGGATAATTTAAACAGTCACGTGTGAAAAAACTGAGACATACTGATTAGATTTTTCTAATTTGGACAAAATACTCAACAACCTAGCATTGGTTTTTGACAGTCTGTGGAAATGAATCAAGATCTCTGAAGTTCTGGGAAAAGCTGGAGCTAGTTACTATGTGCTCAAAATTGTTTTGGTTTGTGAGTTGACTTGTAGTGGTTTGCCTGGTTTTTTGCTACTAATTTTGCTTTCTGCAAGCATTCACGTGGTAGTGTGCCTTGCCTGCTCTGCTGAGAGCTGTCTTATACAGTAAGGATTGCCCATAGAAAGCCATCTAGTGAATCTTTCAGCCTAAGACATACAGACTCTTGTCTTCTGAAAAGCTCCTTAGAACTATTGTGTCTGTATTTTTAAACTGCAGATTCTGACTTTTCTCCAGAAGCACAATTGAGTTCTCACTTCCGATTATTAAGACTTTTGAAGTTCTCACACAGGCAAAATGTATAAGAACTCTAATAATTACTATGAATGAATGGAAGTGCTTGAATTAGCACAGAGTCAAACTGACCTTTTTAACATGTGAGGAAATCTGCAGTCAAGGAGAAACCTCCTGCTTTGTCTTTGTTAATTTTCATATAGAAGGTCATAGCTGAGGGTGCAATTAATAAAGCCGAGTTGTATAAGTGAAATCACAGTTCGTGCTGCACATAGAGAACAGTCAGTACTTTATTATCAAAAGTACAAAAGGTGGACAAAAATGACACAAAAGTTCAGTTGCATAAAATACTGATGGCTATGCGAAGTCTGCATTTAAAATATCAAAGATACAAATATATATAAAAACTTCTTATATAAAATAACTTTTGGAAGGTGTTTACAAACAAGTGAGGAGTTGCATGAAAGAAACCAAACTATTTCTCACATAGAGATAAATGATAAATATTCTATATTTTTCCACACTTACCTTACTAATCAAGCAACAGTTATTTTCTGACCTCACTGGTATTATTTCTCATAATAAAAGAGATTTTTCTTAACACTGTCAGGACACTACTAAACTGATAAAAAAATATTTGTTCCATGATTCACTACACCCATCACCTAGCAGCAGCTCAGAGAGGTCCCTGGGCCAGGAAGATCCAACAGCCTGGTAGATGCTCTCCTCATCATCAATCTCGTCCCACCTCCATCCAACAGGGAGGATGGCATGACTCTGCCTTGGAGGATACCTGGCCATGGAGGACTTCCAGGGATGCCCTAGGACCAAAGCCTCATGGCCAGAGCCACCACCTTCAGCCCCCTGTTCCTCGTGATTGCTGAAAGCTCCACTCCTGTCTACGTGGAAAGGTGCAGTAGAAATAACTACTTTTATCTAACTTTGTAGTGTTCTCCGCATTATGAGTTACCCCTTCACAGAGGCAATAAACACCTAAACTCCTTCTCATGGATCCAATTATGGCATAGTGATTAACATGTGCGCATACTCTGTCCTGGCCTAAGCCACTACACTAATAAAAGTGGTGTCAGAGATGGCATCCAAAGGACTGTATGGCTGCAGTGCAGTCTCACAAATATCTGTGGGGCCGAGACCAACTACAGTTGCTTGGGTGCAGTCTTGCGTAGCGGGGGGGGGGGGGGTGGGGGGTGTGTGCTTGAGATAGATGTCTAGCAAGAAGAGCATATAGTAATACCACTCAAGTGGGTGTGACTATAGTATATATAAAATAGCACTAACTCTTACTATGGGCAGTGTGCCTCACTTCTCCTGGTCTCCACACAAAAAGGGCTTGCTTTTTTGCAGTGGTATTCTGCCAGGCGAGGAACGGGGCTGAAAAACAGACAGGAACAACACCAGGTATGTCAGAAACAGGAACCAGATGTCCCTTTTAAATAGCAAGTTGCAGAATCTAAAGACTGTTTTAGATGGGAGTAGAGGAAAACCTACTAACTTGGTTATTATGACACCGCAAAGCAGGGGGCAGATAGCTTCTTAGTCCGTGACATTAGAAGGATGTGGACCTGTTGGAGCGAGTCCAGAGGGAGGCCATGAGGGTGCTTCAGCCCTAGGAGAGGGCTGGAGCACTTCTCCTAGAACATGTATAACTACTTTAAACTAACAAAGGGTAGATTTATACTAGATATTAGGAAGAAATTCTTTACTGTGAGGGTAGTGAGACACTGGATCTGGTTGCCCAGAGAAGTTGTGGCTGCCCCATTCCTGGAAGTGTTCAAGGCCAGGTTGGACGGGGCTTTAAGCAACCTGGTCTAGTGGAAGGTGTCCCTGCTCATAGTAGGGAGGTTGGAATTAGATGAAATTTAAGGTCGCTTCTAACCCAAACTGTTCTATGATTCTATAAAAAGGGTTTGGAAGAGTGTAGTGCCCCAGGTCACCTGCACAACATCACCAACATCATAGTGTGAAGAAACACTGAACAATACATGGATAGCAAAGGCAAAAGGATCATTAGAATTTTATTAAATGCAAGATTTGCCATCAAGAGTAATCAGTTGAAGGACTCTGCGTAAGAAATACATTTCCAGTTTTACTGAGGTGACTGACCAAATTGCAGCAATGGCACTGCTGAACAATAGATAAGAAACACAAGGTTTTTTTTGGAATGATGGGATTTGGGCAAATACAAATCCTGGCATATGGCCAGTGTACCTAGTCATCGTGAAAGAAAGCTTATTTACATGGAGACCTGAGCAATAACAAGTCTTTGACCAAGTAGGAAAAGAATTAGCACATGCATTTGGCTGGACCCCATTAGAAACAGTCCAAACGTCTTAAACATACCATACACGTAAATAGAGGTCCAGTGGAGTTTGTGGAGGAAAGCACCAGGAGACATTAGAGGTAGACAGATCTACTGGAAAACCAGAACTGACACTACAACAGGTCTGTGGAAACAAACAGCATTGCAACAGGAAAGAAAATATTACTAACCCATGATGGAATCAGGGCTGGATCTGAAGTGGTGGACTTAAAGTCACAGCTGCTGCTGATCTTGCATTGCCATTGGACCCTGAAAGGAGAAAGGCCCTTGACTTACAGTGTGACAAGTGCTAGCTGTAGTAAATGGACAGTCCTCATTACCCAGCAGGCTCAAATAAGGCAACAGGGGTACCTGGGCCTGGCAGAAGACCTAATTGCATAGCCCAAAAATTTTGTGGCCTCTTTGAAGGCATTACCATGGACTCAAGAAGCCCCAAATTATGGCAAACTGTCCACACAAGCTAGCTTGTCAGATGTCCTTTTCACACATGATTCTTTACAAATTGTTGCCAGTCAGAGGATACGAAAAGCTGCCTTTTAGAGTCCCTTCTAGCATGTGTTAAAGATAGATGAACCTGAATTGAGACATTTTTGAGAAGTCCAAGCTATATATGCTGCATTATAGAGGAAATGACCCAGATTATACCTCCACTTGGCTCACACCTGTGGAAACAGAGGAATTAGCAAAAACAAAGAAAGCTTGTCTGGTGGTTAAATTGTGTTAAAAAAACAAACCAACACAGCATGAGAACTGGAAAAATGCAATATGCTCTTACAACAGATAAATGTCCGTATTCCCAAGGGAAGTACCACTGGAGAACATAACAATAATCATCAAGTGTCCCAAGCTGTTCAAGTCATCATTCAACAAAAGCCTGGACTGACAACAGAAAGGGCAACTGTTTGTAACTCAATAGGCCCATGAAACTTAGGAACATTTAGGAGAAGATGACACCTATCTCTGGGCTGGTGTAGAGGGGTAGACTTGTAGAGATGCCATTACACAAGGAACAATGAACAGTGAAACCTGTGTATCAATGAAAAAGGAAGTTAAACAATGAAAAACACTGAAGCACAAAAGATTATATTTGAACTCACGATTTGGAGATGCATAACAAGTAGAACACATTAGACTTTTGTGCAGTACTGTTATGGGACATCACTATGTCCTGACCATAGCAAAAAATGACTAAAGGCTAGCTGAAAACTTACCCAGGAGCCTATGTCACTACTAGAAGTACAATGTTCAGTAAAAAAAAGAAAAATGTGCTGACATAGGACACATCAAAGAACTGAATCTAGCAGCTCCCATTCCAGAAACAAAACAAAGACGTTACAGACAACTAGAACACGGACTTAAGTGGATGTACCAAATTCTCTCTTATCCCCAAGTCTCAAGGAAAATAAAGCAACATTTTTAATTATCAACAATTATATATTAAATCAGAAGGGACTACAAACATCCTAAGATGTAATAACAAAAACACTGATCATAAAGGAAAACAGAATGTAAATCAGTTCCAACTAAAAAGTAGATGGACAGAAAGTAGTCTGGTGGTATAAGTATTAAAAGCCTTATCTCAGAGCTGAAGATATGAAGGTACAGACTATACAGATTATCTGTTCAGGTCACACAAATAACAATACGATGGTCCTTAGGCTGCTATCTGAACTGTCGTTTTATCACTTGCTTCATATTCCTCGTGGTGAATTTTTTCATGATACTATAACACAAAATCATTCTAGATAGGACAGGATCTGGAACTACATCTTGTCTTATGTTGCAGATTTATCACAACTTAACTGTAAAAGCCACAATAAATAAGAGGAATCAAGTTTACACTGACCTTTTGAGGCCTTTGTTTTTAACAAAGCAGCTAGCATGCAGACAGACAATTTTAGCTTTTGTATTTTTTATTGTTATACTTCCCCTGAAATAATATCTAAATGTTCTTTCATAAATACTTGGAAAGGTTGTTTAGATCATGCAAACCACTGTATCTTCTGATCACTAGCTGTCTTTAACTTCCTCAGGGCACTTTCTTCCATGAAATCCTTGCATAAACAAAAAATATAGTTGGAAGGTAGGTTCTCTATATATCTTTATTTGTTGTGTTATACATATCTGACAGATACAGTATAATTCAGTATTACAAAATATACCCCCCAAAAAAGTATCAGTTTCTTTGTAAAATCTCCTTTTTTTTTTTTTTTACTTATTTTCTGGGCATGTGTTACAAATAAACCAGAATGTGATCTGTATCCTGGTTCAGTTAAGTTGTTTGACTTTGGACCCTTGCACTGTGTAGGTTTATGTACTTAGGTTGCTCCTGAGCCAGAACCTGACCACAATCTCTAGCTGTGGGTGTCTTTGTGTTACTCTTCTATGGGATTTAGCCTGGACACAGAGAGCTATTTGCACATAACTAGTGCAGACATTTGCGTTGTTTGCCTTTCTGTTGTCACATGTAAAATGACACCAACAATTCTTCACACATGGTTTTGAAGGGATCTCATCCCCTTGGAATGAAAAACATGGAGTGAATGCAAGGTAGCACTATGCTTAAACCTATCTGTGGAGAAGGCCAAAGCATAACATGCTTTTATTGCAGTTGCAAGTTTCAGATGACTGTCAATGGAGCTGTGTGCCTTTCTCCTCTGGTCAGTTTTGAAGAGCCCAGCCTAAAGAGTTCTGTGTAAATCAGTGTGTCATAATACAAAATCCTTCGGAGCATATCTCTTCTCTTCCCAGCTAGGCATTTGTGGTCTTTATTTCTCAGTGTAAGTGAGCTGATCCTTCTGCCTTCATGTGTGTTTGGTTTGGAAATTAGACAACTTAATCCTATGGCTTTTCCCTTTGAGATTTCTGGACAGTTATTGCTAAGACAAGAAACATTAATTCTTCACAGCTGGTACATTAGGCTATGTGTCTTTGCAGTGTTCCTACTGTGTTCAGTAAGTAAAAGGAGCAAACAAAGTTAAATCTTATTTATAGAATCATGCAGCCTTTCCATAATGCTTCATGCTTCTTAAAAAAAGGAAAAGATCTTGCAGTATTCAAAGAATATGGAACAAAAACATTGCTAAAACTGAGTTTCTCTAAAGCAATATTAATGAAAAAAATAGTGAGTAACAAGACTTGGGGACACAATGACTCCATACAATTAAGTTCTGGTCATGCAAGTGCCCTTCTGTGTGACCTTGATCAGAGCCTAATCCTTTTGCTGTGCCTTGATTTCATTTTCTCTCTCGTATTTAGATGCCGAGCCCTGCGGGGGAGGGATACACAATATCTAGCACAATGGGGTCGTGATCACTGTGAAAGATTCTCGCAATTTTTGCAGTAGTAGTGATTTTTCCTTTCTAGCAGCAGAACTGTGTTAAATTGTGTTTAGATTAAGCTAAAAGCTCTGCGGTTTTCTCTTTTGCCATTGATTGCCCTTGGAAAGCCCTGACGCCTTTTTGCTGTGTAGCTAACACTCTTTTGGTTTTATTGCTTGTGCAAGGGCAGTGGAATTCATAAATGGATTTACCACGCTGTCAGCCTATTCCTGTAAAGAAAATGGAGCCCTGGCTCTCACAGAGCATGGCAAGATGTGTACATTATTACTTCACTCCTCTAGAGGGAACTCTTACTGTGTTTTAAAGCTCTCCATGCATTTCTGTAAATGCTGCTCTCTGAGCAAGATGAGGAAAGAACTACAACCTCTTTTGGTAGAATGAAAAATGGCAAAATCCCACTCACTGGAAACCAGGAGCACTTCTCTTCAAAAGACAATGACTTCCAGTTTTGCCAGAGCTCTTTTCTTAGCCTGGCCTGGTATTTCCATCCCTAAGAAAAATGCAGTACTCAGTGATAAGTATCCCCCAGAGAGCTGGATTTAGATCTCGCATCCTGCTGCTGTGTATACTATATCAGATCTCCATGCAGAAAGGTAAAGCTTGAATTCTCCTGTTTGACATCAGACAATAGAAAACTTTGTCTTGAGGGTTTAATACAATAGAGTGCTTGGTGGGATGAGGGAGCATTGGGGAGAAGTGTGGAGAACAGCAAGTGTATGGCAAACACTTCTAACCCACACCATCCCTCTGTGAAGCTACCTTGTTAGCTGCAAAGGCTGAGGCCCATTTTTGCTGAGGATCCTCCACTAGTTCCCATAATCCCACCCGTGGTAGGAACCATTACTTAACTCAGTGGTGTCATTTTCAGACCTGAGTAGGTTTCAGGGTCCATGTGTGGCAAATAGAGAGAAGAGAACTTCTCTGTGGGAGGGACAACTTCTGCATACAGCGGAATGTGGACATCAGTCTTTCTGGATATCATGGGGCCTCTGTTTTGGGCCAAGCTAATCCCATACACATCACAGTGGATGACTACAGCTCTGTCACAGGACCTTAGGGGACCAACTGGGTGACAGGGCAGGCTCCTTCCCACTCCCCTTTCCAGTTCTGTGCTTTTCCTGAAGACCAGCGTCAATGTGACAGCTTCCCTGATTACCCTTATATGGAAAAGTAATAATTCACCACTTCTGTTCATATTGCTTTGGTGCAGTGCCAGCCTTCCTACACTCCCCAGATGTCTTTATAGGGAACAAGCCATGGCAGAGTGCAGATGCAAAACCAGTGGTGTAACCTTTGACTAGCTTACTACTGGGAAAAGGGACAGCCATGAATACAGAACAACTTTGGTCTCAGTCAACATCCTCATCAGAAGCAAGCTGGAAATTATAATAAAGAAGATGGAAAAAAGTGCATAGCTAAGTTTGTTGGCATTGCATACCTTGTCTGCATTTTGCAGAATTTTCCAGTCTAACAATTTGGCCCTCTGGTGTGAATGCTTCCCAAATTCTCCAAGAAACAATGCATGTTCCTGCTTGTAACTGAAGTTTTGAGCAGTCTAAAGTCCCCCCACTCAGCTGGGTAGGTTAGGTGGTGCAGAAGGCCTGTGTGTGGCGGAACCAGAAAGAAGAGCTATGATAAAACCACAGCTTTTTGTTCTTTTCACCTCTTCTAGATGAGCAAAGATTTGCTATAGGCACGGATTTGATTTACCAGCTGTTCTTTATGAGGGAAAGTCATCAAAACAGACAAGAAAAATATGACACATCAAAGAAATTACCCATGTTCCTTGTTTGTAGGCAGCTGTATGTGAGGACTGCCTCGTATTAGTGCTGCCAAGGGGTCTAGGTATGCGAAAGATTGAATTGTAACAACAAAAGTCATCACAGGAACTAATCTGATTCCACAAACCCTTCGACTGGATAAAGTGAGTGATCAAGGAGTAGGTATGGACTATACTAAGTGGCATTCATACCATACCTAAAACCTCATTTCTTCCATCTCCTGATTCCCAGCTTCTGTCTCATTTGTTTTCTGCTGTACGGCTCCCCTGAAGAATTTGTATATGCTTAGTTCTTTCTTAGTGCTGAACCCAGCACTTGTCTGCTCTGCTCCATTGCTCTGAGAGAAGTCACGATAGATAAATTGCAGAGGAGTTTGAAAGGAGCAAGAATGGATTAATGGAGCAGAGGTGTATTAGAAACTTGCCAGTTCAGAGAAGAAGTTGCTTTGACAACTTCCCTTTTTCTGCCTTAAACTGGTTCTCTTCATACTGCCTATACAAGCAAGGATAGGATATGAACCTAAAACCAATCCCTAGCTGATGCAGGCTCAGTACTTTTTCATATAGAATTATTTCACTGACACCATATATTGTGACCTGTATCCTCAGGACTTAAAAAGTAATTGTGTTGTTATTTCAACTGTGTTTATTCTGGGGCAGTCATTTCTTTCTCTAGCAAGAAGGCCCTTTCTGCAGATCACCATGACAATGCCATGCTGCTATGTACACTGAATGATGAGTGTCTTACGCAGGGGCAAGAGGGATTTGAGCATTCAAGTCCTGTTGAGACAAAGCTGAAGGGCTCTCATGTATGTGCAGTACAGTACAACTCATTCCAGACACTCAGCCAACTTAGACCAAATTGTGCTCACAACAACCACCTTTTCAGAGCGAAGCCGGGGAGCTGCATCACATGTGTACAACATGATCAACCAGAGGATCTGAGCCTAGAAATGAAATGGAGACTGAGCCAGCTGAGCAGTTGAATTAAACACTGTTAAACAGGTGGTAGCATGCACTCACTTTTGTGTGTCAGAGGGCAGCTGGCTCTGCTCTTTGCAATTGCTGTTTCTCTGGAAAGCCTTCAGAAGCAGCTGGCATGTTAAAGTACATGTTTTGCAGCAGTGCACACAGCAGTCATACATGCTACTTCTAGTTTGTGCAATCTTCCTAGTCCTGCATGTGTTTGCACTGATGTTCTCTCATTAAGTTCACAGCCCACCTCCCTTCATAGTCCTTCAATGAGGATTGCTAATGATAAACATGGCTGGCTGTGCTCCATGCCTCCTCAAGAGGGAAACAAAGGGTGGAAAGTACCATCATTCTGCTATGTGGCAACCCTGCAGCACAAGTCACAGAGTGAGGGAAATTAGTTTTCTCCTAATTTATATTCCCCTGACCCCACACCACATCCATCATCAGAACACATTCCTTCTCTGGCACAGGGGAGGAAGAAACCTGAAACACAGAATAACCTGTGGAAGCAAAAGGAAGTAGGAAAATGCTGACTTGTGAATCCCAGGTAACCATATGGCCTGCTAATTATGTGGCCTGCTACTGTACCTAAGTATTATCTCTCACTTTTCCTACACCTTCACATGGCCTGGCACCTCTGCCTGCTAGGACTAGAGTGGAAGAGATCTTTCCCATGATAGCATCTGTTACTTGGCACTGGGGAGAAGTCTACGTGTGCAGCTTTTGGAACATCATGATTTTAGGCTTCCAGAAATAAGTTGTCTTTGCCTGAGGAGCAATATTCCCTTAGCATGGAACAAATAAGGAATGTTTTCTCAGGAGCTGAAAAAACGTTAAACCAAAATCCACTGAGTGTGAAGACATTTATAAACTGTTAATTAGCCCTGTATGTCACCTAACTGTCCTGGGATCTGGGATCCTTTTAATGATTATTTACCCATTGGGACACTCAGGCTTTCTCTACACTGCAATTTGGAGTGGGTCTCACAGGGGGTTTAGGTACACTGAGCCCCAGTGCAGGACAAAAACAGAGAAAACCAGCAAAGACCCATTGCAAAGCCTCAGCTTTCATTCAACATGTTAACAAATGAACAGTCAAGGACTGTGTACCTTGGGCTTCAGAACAAACACTTTAGCAATAGCTGGTATCGTTTAACACACTCTGCACTTTCATACAGTTGGTGTACATTTAGATACAAAACATTTTACTACTGTGCTTCTGTGCTTCTGTGCTAGGATTCTCAGTTTGTCCAGAGGCCTTCACTTTATAAACTGAAAGCCTCACTGTCACTATTGAATATTTTGAATTTCTGTTAAGGCAAAAAGTGTTAAACTTGTTAGAACAGGAAATCAAAGATATTATTTGTGTATCTAACATCTGGGAAGTTTTACATTTTGGGGTTTTCAACAGACAAATTAAAATTAAAAGGGCCTGTCTAGAGCCCTTTTCTGAAGTCCAGTGAGCAGAGAGAATCTTACAAATTTACCATTATTTTTAACCAAAGTTTTAAGGTAATCCTAAGAACCAAAACATTACTAGAATTGCTCTAATTTGGAAGGCAATAACCAGTAAATAAGACAAACAACTACAATGTATGAGAACGGCTGGACCAGGTTACAATTGTTCCAGTTGGGAATCCTTCTCTGACAGTGGATAGCAGCAAATACCTGCAGAATGAAGCAAATGTAGCCAAGTTCTCCAAGATGCTTTCCCAGTCATCTGATGCCCAGGGATTTCCAGTACTAACATGCGGTATTGCTGTGCATGATAGCCCTAGATAGACTTTCTTGAACATGTCTGATCACTTTTGAACCAGATTATCTTTTGGCACCTAAAATCCTTGTGTCAAGGTTTTCCACCTTTAAACCACATGCTTTGTGAAATACAACCTTTATGTTTTTTTGAGAGGTTGGGTATATCATAGATACATCGCTGTCACCATCTAGACTGGAGCTGTGAGGAGGGAAACTCCCACAAGTCTCCTCAGCAAACCAGGGCAAATCCCAGGCTACTGGTTGGGTGAACCTCCTAGGTCTGTTGGCCACACAGCATGGATTTCGTGTCTTGTTAGACATCACGTAGGATAATAACAATACTCTTCCCTTTCTTGAGAATGCCCTGAGAGGTTTTCCAGAAAAGAAGAGCACCTTACATAGCAGTAGCATGGCTGTGAATGCCAGTGTGTACAAAGGCACACATAAAACACTCACAGAGCCCTTTATCTCCCTCGTAGTGCTGCTGAGGCAGCCTAGGGAAAATGGGATCCATCCTGTCCCGAAGGACGCCTGTGGCCACCTAGTCTTTAGGTCCAAGGTCTCATTGCAGAGTTATTGGCCTGTAATAGTGGTGCAAGATGTGGAAAGAAAGGGGAAGAAGACCCATTGTCTAACAGTGAGAAAGCCAAAGCACCTGCCCCAGGGTTAAGCCTAAAGTTCATGTGGAAATTACCTCAAGACACTATAGAAATGCTCTGCTGCACTCCTCAGCACAGCAGGGTCCAGCCTTTCAGACCAAGAGATGTCACGCTGGTGGCTCCCTGAAGTGATGGAGTGGCCAGGGATCAGAAATGGGAAAGAAAGGTTGGTCAAATGGGGATGTTGTTTTGTTCCCTTTTCTTTTCTAGGGCTAAACTTGTTCTTAAAAGTGATCTTGAACTGTTTTGTCATCATACATTTTTACAGAGATCCCGATTTTTAACAAACCTGGATCTAAGGTGACTGGAAAATTCTTTTTTATTGTTAATTATGTTCAAAATGCCTGGCAGGAAAGAGGATGATGAGAGAATTTTTTATGAGTACTGGGAGACCTGTTTCCGATTGCTGAACCATCCATGGTTTCTGCAGGTGAGTCACTTAATCTACCCCACTATCTCTGTTCTGCATTTCTTAAATAGACTCTAATGAGAATAAAAATTAATGTTTTTTTGGATAGGCAAGCTGTAGGAAGGTGTGGGCCCACAAATGCCTAGATAACAAAGTGAAAAAATAGAAAGAAAATAATATGCCAGTTCAAACCTGTGCTCACGAGCAGTGTCTTGGGGAGGTGGGGGAGAGAAGACAATCTTTAAGCTCCATCTAACACTGTTGTTTAGACTGCCTGTGTCCATAGCCAAAGCAATCCTGTCAGTCATGTTAATTCTAAAGAAAAGTGCTCGAAACAGCTTAACATCTTCCCTGAAACCAAGCCGTTCATTCACCCCTGCACAAGCAGCAGTCACATGCAAATAGCC
>NW_009926033.1:9704-27522 GCF_000696875.1 Nestor notabilis | reverse complement strand
AGCAGGAATTTGTCCGAAAGTAACCTTTCTCCCCTGAAGCACGGGCATTGTTTAATTCCCTTCTCATGTTAGTCTCATGGTGGGCTGCTTTACGTGGCTGTCAGGCAGCAGCTATCCAAGTGAAAAGCTAAGCAGGGAAAGGAGCTTAGAGGAGTCAGTATGCAAATACGTATATAATTCATGTATAAATATATACATATATATAGGTATACGTAATGATTTTAGAGAGGGGTAGTAGTGGAGGCTGCTGATCTCAGAGATTTCAAGTCTTGCTTTCCCCTAAAAGCAAAGGAAGGTTTCATTTCCATGGTGGAAGTGACTGGCATGGGCTCTTTGACATATATTTGTGTATCTTCCTCCCTACTCCTCTCTGTTTTCCCTCATGTGCCTCATTACGGGAAAGCTTCTGCAAGAAAAGGAACAGCCAGCCTGAAGCTGGTGAGATGGTCACATTGTGATCACAAAGGACAGACAGGTCAGGAAGGCACTGGAAAGAAATGTGCCCCTGAGCATTCATCTGTAGGCTAGGGGCGGGGGACAAAATATATTTGGGAAGGCGGGTAATGTGACAAGGATGTAGTGAGTAACTTCTCACTGCCCACTCATGCCATTTGCATGCCATTTCTTCCTAGTCTATATTGGTTTTGGACTGCTTCCTCTTCCAAAGTAAACGGTTCCCTTCACTGCCTGCTGCCTGCTCCATGCCTACCCACACCAGAAGGGGAAGCACACATCTGCAGAGACTGTAGATTTCATAGACAGTGCTGGGGTTTAGTTCACCACTACCACTGTTAAAAAGAGCAACTGGCACTTTAGCTCCTCTTTCTGGTCTCACACAGCTTTAGGTCCTTCCTTCAAGATTCCCACCCCCACTTCTAACTAAGCCCTCTCCTCCTCTCACCAACTTATCTCCTCACCATGGGGGCCTCTGACAGAGACAAACAAGTTTCCTGGGAACTGATAACACGTAAGAGCCCTTTTCAACATGTGGTCAGAGAGAGACATGAAGCCTACTCACAGCTCTGTGAAAATACTCAAGGCTCAGGGCCTCTTTTCTTCATGTGAAAAGTGTACAAAGGACACGCCTTTTAGGGAGCAGTAGTCAAGAGCTGGTCTCTACAGGAGAAGCAAAGGCTCCTAAATCTGTCCCCCTGATCCTGTAACTCACCAGAAAAGCACAACAGATCTCCCAGAATAGCTGAAGCAACGCAGTAGCTGGTGTGTACAACATGAAGAGTTTGTGCATGGCTGCTGGAGGTTTTCTTTGGCAAGGGCTGGCAGGAAATTAAAAAATGTGTGTATATGTATGTATGCACTGTATAGAACATTGTAGTACTTTAAACAGAGATGTGATTGACAAGTCTAGCAAAGGAGACTAGCACTCCATTCTTCACATATCAGCAGGACCTCAAACATCCATAGGGAGGATATAACGCCAGACCACTGGCCCTACTGCAAGGCTGCCCTTGTATGCGTATCCCTGGGAGAGTACTTGGTAGTGCTGTAAAAGGTCATTTTCACCTTCGGCTTTATTCTGAGGTACTTTTCAGTCAAAGAAGAAAAACCTCTGAGCCTAGGAACATTGCCTGTCAGTCGTAATTTGTCAACACAAAAGAGAGGAAAGGATGAGACTCCAGAGTCTACTGTTACATTGTCTATACCTTTAGGAAAATAGGGTGTTCTCATGCTGCCTAGGGAAAAAATGGAAGTTCTGCAGTCAGTAAAATCCCAAGACAATATGCCTGGTAAGGAATGTAGTAAAAAATTGAGGAGCTCAGACCTAGCTGTACTGTGACAGAGCAAGAAGGAGGACCCAGCTAGCTAACTGCCACAACTTCACAGGGTTGGGAGACTGAGCATGCATGGTATCCCAGCACTGCACAGCAGAGACTAGTTTATCTTCAGCATTCAGTCTTCAGAGTACTGAGTTACTAGGAAAGCTTTTTTCTCCCCTCTCTCTTTACCTCACTGGTTTTTAACTTCAACAAATGTGAAAGGTGCTGATAAATACTGCAAGTGAACGATACAGTATTTACTCACTCATGCTCCCCCTCTCCTGCCCTATTTGTGAATTTATTTGTGTCACCATTCTTAAAGAGCAAAGATCTTTCTTATAGTATATTGCTCTTTCACACAGCAATGACTGAAGCCCAAATATTAACCAGTGTCTTCTCCTCCTCTGCAGGGTTTTACACTGGACCTTTATTTCTGGAAAAGTTATTCCTGGATTTGTACTCTGTGGTTAATTCAGCAGAGGTAGGAGCACAGCCATGTTTCTTGTCAGCCTGCTTGTACTAAAGGGCTGCATGTCTGGCTACCCTTCTTTATAGCACTTCACATGTCTGCCCATGGTGACAGCAATATTGATAATTTTTCTCGTACAGGAGAAGATGGCACAGAATTGGTTACCAAATCAATGAAAGGGCTTTGGTAAAGGCAACAGAAATATTGTTCACAGAAGGTGCCTTGTGATGGGTTCTCCTGTGTTAATCCTTAACCAAAAGATGTGATTTACTCTTGACCCCAGATGCAGACTATTCTCCTCTAAACCTTGCATCCACTCTGTTTCCTGGCATAGCTACTGTCACTTTGCAGATGGCTTTCTTTAAGGCAGGGAGCTGTGTGATGCTTCCCCCGAAGTAGCAACACTTGAAATCACTATTTTGAGTGCTTCAGTAGTGATCTAAGTGTTCCCACAGGTCAAGATGTTTCACTTGTCCATGACATACATTTGTCAAGAGATAGCAGTAAGGGGTCTTTCTGTTTCTACTTTAATGTGGCAGTCCTTCTCTACTTAGTTGTATTGGTGTTTTCGAAGTTAAAATGTATCAACATAGAAAGGACTTGTATCATAGGAAAAAATGTTCATGCAACTGATTGCTGGAGTTCTACGAAGGTCAAATGCATCACTGACCGAGCTTGACCTGCAGGGAGCAATTAATCCTCTTCTCCTGCAGTTAAACTGGGTTTAGTATAGTTATGGGGATTTATCACATCCCTGTTACATATCTGCAGGAACCTTTTCCACAAATAGTTGAATTTATTTCCATTCACCATCAGTTTATGTAAAATAAGAAAGCCTAGTCTGGCACAGTGGTAGGGCAGACCTAAACTTAATGACATGTTCATCCTGTGGTCAGCTTTTCCTTTAGTCCAATACAAAGTGGTCTACTTTATTCAATGATGAAAGATTTCCCTTCAACTATTCAATATTCTTTGTCTCATCCCTAGAAACATTAAATATCTGACTCAAACTTAGCTATATAAAATATACATGTGGGGGTTTTTTTGACTAACACTAGGCAAGCATGTAGAAGTTAATCCTTCCAGCAACACACATACATGACCTTGTAGAGGGAAATTTGTTCCCACTTAACAACAGTGTTTGTACATCAGCAAAGAATACTATAGAAAACAGCTCACAGAGTGAAGAGGACATTCTTTACATGATATGGATCCAGAGTCCTCAAGATGCCATGGAGTTGCATAGAGGAAAGTCTAAAGAGGATAACACTGTTGTGGTTTTTTTTAAATGAACATACAGTCCAGTCAACAGAAGATGGTTTCACAGGTAGGTTCTCTTATTCTGATATGTTACGTGTCCAACTCATAGAGGACTTGGAAACACCTGTCTTGTTAACTCAGTATGGTTGCCTTTCTTTCCCTGTCTGTGACTGCTTTTAGACCAAAAGCTGGGATTAAAGAGAACCTAATAGGAAAGGCAAAAAAGTGTTTCAGTCCTTAGATAAGTAGCTGATAAAAGCTCATCTTCTATCTGGCTGAGAGGTGTATAGTTCTGGAAAGAGTAACACACAAATTCACTAGGCTCCTGTGAGGCCATGGAACAGGGAACACAGGGTCATTGGTAGGAGGAAGGATGTTGAATTCTGCAAACTTGGTCAAAAGAGAAATGAAAAGAAAAATGGAAAACAGGATTCAGCAGTAAACTAGAATAAATTTGTGGAGAAAGTCATAGAGGCTTAGTCATACCTACCCAAAGATGTCCAAGCATCTGGTCCAAGACTGGTAATGAAATACAAGTTCTCCTCTCTGGTTATTTAAAATCTACTATTCAGAGCTCTTTGCCAACTTAGCTACACTTTTCAGGAAGAAAATGCTCCCATGTAACCACAGTTATTGCTACCACTAAGATGCACACGGAAGTCTTGATGGCAATGGGAATAATACCTTGACAGGTAACAAGGTGCCAACATGGGGATCCTGTCAGAGAATGGCTGAAAACAAACAAAGTGATGGTCATGGACCATCTCAGAAGATGAGATATAGAAGAGGTACCACTGAATAACTGAAATGTCTCAGAGAAGGCTGCTGGAACACTGACAAAAAGCCCAAAATAAACCTTGTATAAAAGGTTTGCTCTCTTGCGCTCTTGTGATGCCTCCCAAGCTGGAGCCTGTCCAGAGAAAGACCACGAAGCTGGTGAAGGGCCTGGAGCACAAGTGTGATGAGGAACTGCTGAGGGACCTGGGGGTGTTAATTGTGCAGAAGAGAAGGCTCAGGGGGGATCTTATCGCTCTCTACGACTATGTGAAAGGAGGTTGTAGTGAGGTGGGGGTTGGTCACTTCTGCCAAATAACAAGTGATAGAACAAGAGGAAACAGCCTCAAGCTGCGCCAGGGGAGGTTTAGGTTGGATATTAGGAAGAATTTCTTCACAGAGAGGGTGCTCAGGCATTGGAACAGGCTGCCCAGGGCAGTGGTGGAGTCACCGTCCCCAGAAGTGTTCAAAAACTGTATAGATGAGGCACTCAGTGATATGATTTATGGTGGTCTTGGCAGTCCTGGGGTAACAGTTGGACTTGATGATCTTAAAGGCCTTTTCCAACCTACTTGATTCTATGGTTCGATGAAGTGAAGAGGGAGAAAATTGACACCCAATTTTGAATGTGTTTGGGTGCTTAAGCCTTCCATTAAAAAATATCCAGCCACAAACACCATTCTTTTTATGATCTAAATTTAAATCTACATGTACTAAGTAAGGGAGTAAATTTACTGTCAAAAGAATGTTTCCCATCATTTACCTGATTTCTCCGCAGGGACTTTAAATTCATTGATGTTAAAAGATAAACAAAGGACTGTAGAAAGGTGCATGATTTCAAAAAGAAGAAAAAAAAACACCAAAAAAAAAGAGCATCTACCATTTCTTGAATTGCCATTATAGGCATTTGCTTACTCCATCACTGCTTTTTGCCCAGGATGTTAAGAGAAGACTGACGCTTGAAGTGGTCTTTCTGCTGCACTGAGCCTAGCCTGTGTTTCCTGTCTAAGACCTGTGAAATAAAATCAGGGCGATTAAGATCTACATTTTACCCTTGTACTGGAAAACCTTGCAAGCAAAGGGCAAAATTTTGCCAAGAGAAACAGGAAATTCTGGTTTAATTTTGTGTCTGGGTTATAAATACATTTAAAAAGGGGGGGAAATTAGTCATATATAAATAATAGCTCAATTACATTCAAGAATATGTGGGTGGGTGTTCTGGGTGGTGTAATTTAGTAAGGCAAAGCTCTTCTTCCTTGTTTTTCCTCTTCCTCTTCATTTATTCTTGCTGTGCTTCTACATTGTAACCTTTATTTATATCTTATTCTTCATTCTGCAGTTTGAGTGATCTTTCTATAATAGGTCTTTACACACTTTTCTTTAGGATCAGTTTGTTATGGACTAAATGTTATCAACACAGTGCAAAGCACTTCAGGTGCAGACTCAGCCTCAGGTGCACACTTCCATTTTCTTGATTTGATATACATGTTCTCTTGACATCAAGGGAACACTTAACAGCTTTATTGTGCTAGGTTTGGTATGGCTGACTTCACTGCAGTACAGTACTTACAACCTGCTGCAACACCAAAGATCCCCTCACCCCCCCTTGTCTCTTCTTAGACTTTTCTGCTCCTTCTTTCTGCTTTGCTGTTTGGTTTGGTTTTGGTGAAACATAATACCCCAAATTTAGTCTTCTGTCAAGCTTCCTGGCTGTTGAACCTCCCTTATACAGATCAAGAAAACACCTGCCGTAGCTATGTTATTTCCAATTTTGCAGCTTGGCAGCAATGAGGAATTTAAGAATCAGTATGACAATGCCTAGCTTCAGAGCAAGACCCAACAAGGGTCTGCTCCAAACCACATGAGACATGGAGGTAGCATGCCACACAGTACAGTGAGCTGAATTTACATGAGAGCACCACTGAGATGGCTCTCTTTGCCTATGGGAACATTTGGTCTGCCAGCAAGAAGGTCAAGACAAACAAAGGTTTTTGTTTGGGATTATTTTAGTCTCATATCCTCATACAGGAGCCCTTAGGTATTAAGTAAGTGGGTTATTATGTACCATGTCCTTCTCTCTCTCTCTCTCTTTCTCTCTTTTTATTTCTAATTCTAATTGAGTCCTATTTACATCACTGCAATTATATTATTTGTTCTGGCATCCCATAGATCAGCAAATCTGTACTGGCCAAGAGATTCTGGGAATATTCGTGAGAAGTCATCCAGAGCTGGTATTTAACTGAGTGCTTGAGCAGATCATGATCTGACATTGTATTGCACTCAGTTTGATAACGATGCATAAGAGGAACAAAGGCAAGAAAGCTTTAGCTGTGCTTTCATTTTTAAAGCGGGGTACCGTGCCAATTCCTAGGAAAGCACTCAAGAGCCCACACTGTCAACAAAAAGACTTTTCCCAGCCTGCAAGGGGTTTGGATTAGGCCTCACACTGTGAGGCCAGAGTTGGCCTTTTCACCAGGAACACAGGACTGGTAGTCCTCTCCTCACATCCAGAGTCAGCCACATGACATGTTTTTAATCCCAAGGGTTAAAAGAGACTTATACAGTGGCAGCCTCCCAGGCTGTGGGAGGAAACCCCAAAAACTCATGAATGCAGCATGCCACAGGAAGGAAACAAGGGCCTTACCAAAGCCTGAGGACCAGGCAAGGAAACATTTTGAAGTCTTATTTTGAATGCTTCTTTTGAAAAAGTGTGGCTATTAGCATCTTTTCAACCTGTTCTAGCATGGGAATCTGTTCCTACTACTCCTAACTTCCGTGGAGCGCCTGTTCATACGAAGAACTGAAGCTGACACTGGCAGTCCTCTCTATCTGGGAGTGTCCTTGTTTCACCACTTGGAAGATTCCAGGTTTACAGCTTATTGTGGGTAAAAAAGCCTTTGGTAGGTGGAGCCATGTGAGACATGTCCTCACTTCCTGGCGCTTTTGAGGACAGACACATGGCCAGCCAGGCTTTCCCATTGCTCACCAAGTGGTTCAACATGGTGGGGTGATAACAGCAATAGAGACTCTCCAGAGTCATTGGCGAGGAGTGAGACTAATGATACCAGGTTACTTCCCACAGGAAGGGGCTACAATGAAGAACAAGGTGTTTATCTGACATGAATGGCTGGGAGATTACATCATTGGACCTACGCTGCACCCACACAGTAACACCTGCTACACCCAAAGAGGTCCCTGTTTAGCATCTGCTTTTCTGATGTGGATGCATTGTTCTGGCCAAGCTAACTTGAAATGATTTAGGGAAGCATCCTGAGCATTGTGAGCAGAGATAGCACCACACACGGATATAAACACATTGTTGAGACGAGCTCTACATTGGATGTTCTGCCAAACAGTTCCCTTCCCTTCCTCTTCTCATTTCCTTGTTCTCCTTCAGCCACTGGAGAATGCTAATCCCTTTTTTTGTTTATGTGTAAACTGGTGACTTTCCAGACCTGCTACAAAAGACATTTGACTAGAAGATTTTTCTGGAAAGAGGCAGCAAGAGAAGCTGGAAGTTTCTTTCCTGAATGATGACTTGGTGGCAGTTAGATTGGTCCCCTTGCACTTGAGAATTTTAATATTGTTATGTTTGGATTGGCAGGGTCAGAATATGGACAGCCCTGCACTGACAGCTGTAAACAAAAAGGAAAATACTACAAGTACTTTAAATCTTCCATTTTACTGAAAATTTGTTTGTAATAGCTGCTTTTTACCAGCTTTAGAAACATTTGCAATGTCTTGCTCATCCACAGCAGCAAGCTTCTGACATTTTGCTCACAACACAAGAAAAAAAAAGCAATTACACAACTGTATCTGAAAGGAGAAAAGCATTTTCTATAGCTAGTCATCACAGTTTGTGAAAGAAAAAGAATGGTTGGTACACAGATGTGGTATTTATACAGGCCTCCGTGATTTCAATGCTCATGGAAATCAAGCACCCACATCACAGACGTGGCAAGAGTAGTTTTCACTGCTGAATCAACTGAGTTTTCCCAGCTTTTACAGAGGAGCTTATCTTGGACTTCAGAAGATAAGCTATTATTCTTGCTGCCTGCAATCGAACATTTAAAGCATGTGCACCCTGATGTGAAACCAGGTGGCACATTTCAGGCATCTATGAAAAACATGGTGCCTCAACAGGGAAATCAAATCAGCTAACTACCAAACTACTAATTGAGTATGGAGACACCTACAGCCAGCACATTCATTGCTAGTTTTGAAAATTTCTCAGAATGCAATACGTAGGAATAAAATCTAGGTACCAGGTACTTGAGTCAGTACTGCCTTGCAGGTACATTGGCTGAGGTCCTTTCTTTCACCCTTTCTTTCCAGCCCAGTATGGATCTTCCTGCTTGTTCAAGACTTTTTTTGGCCATGGGACAGTCTATCTCCCCTACAGCCCTCTCAGAGACAGTTGGCAGGGTGAGCAGGGACACAGTTCCTGATGTGGCTGGTCATTACAGAGAAAGATGGAAGAGTGATGGGGCCAGGGTTGGCTCTGAAGGCTCCCAGGGAGACCTGGGTTCTCATCCCTGCTTCAAAAACCATTTCTCTGCTTTACCTAATAATGTGTGTGACGTAATGAGGATGCTATGGCTTTAAAAGAGTAGTAAAATCATTATGCTTTTAGGAGATGATGTGGTCACAGGCCTTGTCTTGTACAACTGTCGGAGTCCTTCCAGTCCTCCCCAGCCCAGCTACTGACACAGGGAAGGCAGCAGCGTCCTGAGAATACCTGCTGCCAACATTTCTGTACATTCCCATTCTGCAGATTGGGTTCCTCCCCTGGAGCCACCCCTCCCATTCACTGGCCCAGGGTACTCCTTACCGCTCTTGTCTCCCCATTCCTCCCCTTTCCTCCATTCATCCTTTGCCTTTGTGCCCATCTGTTTTCCACTGCATGCCTGTCCTCTCCTTTCACAAGGAGTGAAGCTTTGATCCTGACAAATATCAGTCCTTTTGACCAAGTAAGCGTTGGAAGCAGAATCTCCTAATACTGTACCCCACAATGCATGTCACTACAACTCTCCTTGATTCTAGCCCTCCTTTTCCAAGAGCCTTTTTAGAGCCCTGCTGCGTATCACACAGAGCAAACTGTTGTGACAACCACTCCTGTGCTCAGCGGTGGGTCAAAGTGATTTTTTCCACTTAAGTGGGAGTAAGGAATCAGTGCTTGCCTCCTGTACCCACAGGGTCAGAACATCGCTGTTTTGCTACAGCAAGCAGCAGAAACTTAAGTTCTGACATTTGCCAAAAAAAGAAGAAATGAACCTTTTCAAGTACAGGCTGTTCCAGAGAGGGCACAAAACATGAAAACCACAAACTGCAGCTGACCAGCTACTTCTCCTGAGATAACGATACTTGCTGGCACATAGCAATTCCTTGATACACGAGTTTCGCATTTTCCAAAAATAAATGGAAAAAATATTGTTTGGTTTTTAAAAAAAAAAAAAAAAAAAAGCAAAAAAAAAAAAAAAGCCTTTCCGCATCTTTTCACCCCAGAATCGAAATAAAAGGCTGCAGCCTTCATTCGCATAAGAGATATAGAGCAGATTTGACTGTGGCATCAGTTTCAGAATTTTATTAAAACCATAGGTTTCCATTCTGTACAAAACTGAGGAGCTCGCTTTCTTTTTTTTTAAAAGTGTATCAACCACATAAGAAATCATGCAGCATAAGTGGTTTGTTGATAAAAATCTCTGAAAGCTATATACAGGATTAATACCACACAACTGTAGTAATGTAGAGACTTGTCAGCAACTTTAGCAATATATACAAACTACCTTTACACACATAAATATCTTATTTACAGCTAATAAATAACATCAAAAGCTAAATCATGTGTCCTCATGTACAAGAACCTTCACTGTTTTGTATCCAAGTTCTATGTGTGTTTTTGCTGGCTTTTGTTTAAGAGCACACCAGTTCAGATCCTTTCTTTCCATAGAACTTAACCCTTAAGAGAAAATTGCAACAAAATGTGAAGTCTATAGGGAATAAATCATTATATTTATTTTTAGAGGTCTCAAATGCAGTGGCTCAATACTCAACCCCACTCTTAGTGACTCATCACATCTCTCCTGTAGTTTAAAGGTTAGAAAATCAAATGCAAGCAATTTCAAAGTTATTAATATTCCAACATATTGCACTGTTTAAGACTTTTATCCCCAAATATATTAGCAGCCACAGCTGGAAGAAAAAAACCCAAACTGCACATAAATGCATACATGTTTGTTTTGCTTTCAAGATGGGATGACATTGGAGAAATTGCCACCTTCACACTATCTTGCATGTGCAGGAAAAGACTACAAAAACCAGCACCAATAGCTCATGTCACCCTTCTACAAGTGTCTACCTTCAAACCCTTCTGCCTCCCCAGTATTTTGTTTATCTTCCAGAAAGCTAGAAGAGGGCTACTGAACCTTTCAGAGCACTAGAAAAGTTATGTGTTACTTAAAAAGGGGGAAGCAGAATGCCTTCAATATATCTATTTTTGGCAACTTGCAGTATGTCTAATTCAAGTGTTTTTCAGAGCATTCATTCTTGTGCATCACACCATCAGGCTCCTTTTAACTGTCACAGCTCCTGCTCTTTGATGAATTCCACCTCACGTCAGAAAACCAAGCAGCTCCCAGGATTTAGTGCTGTATCACAGCCAAGCAACAAAGTGAGGTGGGTCAATGGCAGTCACGACTCCAGTACAGGGAGGCATGAGCATGCTTGTCACCTGTCAACCGGATTCACTTGCCCTGCATACGGCAGCCACTCAGCTGCATGACTAACATTTGCAGTCAAAGAGCAGAGAAACTGCCAGTTTTGGCACACAGGATGCAAGCAAGTGGTGGTGGTGGTGAAGTGTTTCCTGCAGTTTACGGTAGCTCAATTCCTTTGCAGTTCTGTATTCATACAGTTTTGGAGGCTAGATGGTTTCTTTTTTGAGGAACGAAAGCACAGATGAGAAGTTGAATTCTGCATAGGACACTGGTATTGCTGTCTTCTCCTACAACTGCTATTTATTCCAGGGTAAGCTGCATAGAAGTATATAGCTTAACAAACCATACCTATTGCTAAGCAGCACTGGCATCTACCCCCAGTAAAACACATTCATAACCACAAACTAGAAAATTCATCCCCATGTTAAATCAGTCCCTGACTCCTTTTATAACACACACAGCAAAGGTGTTTTTTCACATGAGAAACCTACTCATTTGCTAAACACACACTTGAAGACAATGAACTTAGCCACTGAACTGTCTGAAAATTCAGTTAGGCAAGCCAGGAAGAAAAAACAAGTCCAGTTTCAGAAGACTCCTGAAAAGAAAGAAAAGCCAGGTACAGGGCTTCGCTTCTTTCCAATAAATACTAGAAAATTGCTATAGAGGAGTTGATGTCAAGAAACCTTGTCACAAGGCACCATCATTAAGCAAAATTATTCCTTCCCCACACCAAAGCCTATGGCAAGTTGCTTTGCAGATTTCATTTTAACTATTTGGATAATGTATCTTTATGGTTAGTAACTTTGCATGCTGAGACTTCCTTACAAGAAGTCTCCTAAGATAGCTAGGAATAGCAGGCAAAAAGCCAGCAGCGGATAAATATTTCTATATATTTGGTTCTGAACATCCAGTCCACAAGGATGAACAGACTCTCCTCCTCCCCAGTGTGGAAAATCTTCATTCTTGTCACTTAAGCAGATTCATGAGCAGAATTTTCTTTAGATGCCTGCTTGGTACTGTAGGGGGGGGAAAAAAAAAAATAAGGTGAAGAGGAACATGTAAACTACTTGTTCCTATTTGTCTTATTTTTGAGACTTTAGATTAAAAAGAAAAGCCTAGTTAACAGGAAAATAAATTATATGCTTGAGCTTTTCCTGGTTACTGCTTTATTCTACACATCAGAAACGCAGAGCTCTCAAGGCCTCCCAGGTTATTGCCCTGAAGTGAAGGTCAGTGCCTTTTTATGCAGAAACAGATCCTAGTGTAGAAGTGCCCCCATGAGACCTTTCACACACAGCAGTTGCACTAAAATAAATATAACCACTTCTCCAGCTTGAACTTCAGTGGATAAAGTCCAAAAAAAGCTGGCCCCACACTTCAAAGTTTACTCTGGGTCAGAAAAATTATTGATCAAAAAATTTAAGTGCACCAAGGGCTGTTAAACACAGGCTCAATCTCTGATCCAAATCACAGATACAAATCTCAGGAAGTCACTGACCTGATGGTCGCCGGCAGAAAGCAGTGTGCCGGGGAGAGCACCTGTGCACGGCTGCTCAGTTTCCGTGCCAGCCTCCACATCTGCTGCTGGCAAGTGAGGAGGGAGGGTTCTGGACTGGCTAAGGATGGATGTTTGGGCATTCTTCAATCAAGGGTAAGTGTGGGGCATCTTTAGATAGCAGCGTGCTTTCCTCTCTGTAATCGTGCCTTGTCTGCAAACCCTCTCTAACAGTTTATACTTGGCCATCATGTGAATGTGAGAGGCAGTGACTTGTACCTGTTTTTCAGACATGCTAAAAACTACACCAGGAGATGGTTAGCAGCAAACCAAATTAGGGGGTTCTAAGCTGCCAAAGCTATAGTTAGCAAACCTCAGATTAGTCGGAGTTGCGATGCTTCTGAAGCCTTCAGAAGACTAGTGCACAAGTCAACTCAATGAGGAAGTTATTAGCTCCTCCTGCTATCACTCAAGCTTCCCCCAGCCCAAAGCCAGTAGTGAACACTCATACCCTCCTCTCTTGCGTTTGACGGGCTGCTCCAAGCATTTCACAAATATTGCTGCCTGTCCTCCCATACCGAGTTGTGAGGTACCATCTCGAGAACAGAACACCACCCTGTGGAATAAATATGGGACAATCACATGGCTGAGCCAGGTATCTCTTCATAACCATAAGAATAGGATTGGTAGTTGGAAACTGTTTTTATGTGGGTCATATTTTTATATTTATGTTTTACAAGCCTGTGAGAAAACTACTTTAAAAAAGAGAATTCTGTGACAGAAGAAACACTGTGCAAAAAAAAAAAAAAAAAAAAAAAAAAAAAAAAAAAAAAAAAAAAAAAAAAAAAAAAAAAAAAAAAAAAAAAAAAAAAAAAAAAAAAAAAAAAAAAAAAAAAAAAAAAAAAAAAAAAAAAAAAAGATAGTATATGCCTTATGCACAGACCTCAGCCTGTAGCTATAACATTGTCCTTTGCATAAAATCTTCTTGCAGTTCAGAAGCCACAAGCTCTAGCTCAAGGTCTCTTGAATCTTCATTTACACCAGTCCTTGTGTGACTTTTTTGTCAGGTGAATGATCTTGGAACAAAGCCTTACTCCCTCTAATGTTTACAAACTAAGTAGGTTGCCAATTCCAGCAAACCTGAGCAGCTGCCTTTCTATTTATCAGTACCTTCCCCACCCCTATATTTGCTCAGCTCTGATAACTGTTCTTTGATCAAGTGACTGCCTTGTTTATTGAAAGGAGGAACATATTATTCACAGCACTGTACAAAAGACATGCATACTCTGTTCTGGGTCTGTTTTCTGTTAACAGATCTCATGTCTAGCAAATATGAGTATTCCAAAAATTCAGACTTTTCCATCTTAACATTCACAAATTAGTGGTGTCCTGCAACAGTCACGTCTTTCAGTCTTCACCCACCATTCAGGTACTCAACTCTTAAGAAAATCCACCTTAAAGCAATTATTTCTTGTGCAAATGTCCTTCTTGAAGGGTTTTTAGAAATCTCCTTCTAAGCACACTCCTTACAAGAAAACCTATGCAAACGTCCAGCAAGAGAAAGGAGAAGAACTGCAAACATAAACAGAGATGATGGCTCACTGAGATCTCTCCTGAGTATTATAACTACCTAATTGATAGTGTTTCCTGTGAAACACTAGGAATCAGGAAACACTGTCAATTAAAACTAATATAGTTTATAACAATCAAAATAAGTTACTTTTTCTGAGTTTCTCCTGACTTCACTCTGACTCTCTGGATGTCAAATGTAAAAGAGGACCACCAGTTTGACCAGCTGAAGAAGGTATCTTTCTCCCACTGCAGCTTCAGCATAAGCAGGTCTCCAATGTCCACTTCTGTGTAAATCAGGAAGGAGGAGGTCTTGTTTGAGGAGACTTCAGGCCTGTGGGGAGGGGAATACGGGGAAAAAAAAAAAAAAAAAATAAACCAAACAAATAAAAAAAACCCAGACAAAAAAAAAAAGAAAGAAAAATACACACACACAAAAAGGAAGTGTTAGACAGATAATTAAGGAAAAACAAAACCAGGACTTCATTTCAGAGAACAGAACAACCATCTCCATAGTTCTGATGGATAGAATAAGGAAAAAAACCACTAAGATTGTGTAGCTTTGTAGGAAAAGCATTCTGCAGCAAGGCTGCTAAAGTCCTGGGACAGACTGCCAGGCAAGGCGTGTCTTTTCTAGTGCTGATGGCTCTCAGAGAAGCCAGACTAGCACCAGCCAGGAACAGTTCAGGTTCCACCGAGCAGAGAACAAGACTTCGGTGCCTTCCAGCCACATTCACTGCCAGCCCACATGCAGGGTTACAAGTACAGACTTCTGCTTATTTGCAGAGTTGTGGAAGTAAATCCAATGTGTCCCTCAGCTTCTACACTGAGGACTTCAGACCCATCAGAAAATTAACTCCAGGTTGCAGTCTGCTTTTGATGAGCTTTAACACAGCTGGAAGAGGGCATAAATATACTGAAAACCAAAGACAACAAGAAATTTGCCACACTGGGAAAATTCTTATTAGGCTTAGCCACAGGCCAGACTTTACATTTCCTTATTTCAGATCTCTTATCAAGAACACCTCCTATAGAGCTTAGAACATTAGCTTCAGCATTGAATGTATCCCCTTGATCAAGGACAAGGGCACTTTCTGGGACCCTGAAAGATTTCTGTAGCTGGAGCTAGAACAAGTTTTTCGGCTGGGGCTTTAACGGATTTAGGTAGACTCAACAGTACATTGCAGTTGTTTCTATAGTTACTCACAGTGTGAAAGCAATGTTCTCGCTCTCATCTAGAGTGCCATAGAGAGAGATCAGAAATGGCTGGTATGTCTTGGTCATATTAGTCTTTCCAAAGAAATGGATCTTGACCTGGTAATGAAAGACTGGAAGAACACAAAAGAAGAGGTCATTAAGAAAGAATGCAACCTCCAAAGAGGTTGCTGGGGACATAACCACCCAAAAACCCCCACGCAAATCCTAGGCTGGAATATGCCAACCTCACTAAACTGAGGAGTTCAGTTCCCTGTAGGCATCCAGGGAACTATTTTTGTGAGAAGGTGAAGAACCTTTGCAGTTCTTACAACTAAATTCTGCATTTAAGTTTTCTGCCACTGTAGTAATTTGGAGTCTGGAGTGTCTCCTTCAAAGCTGTAATATATGTGTATGACTTGCCATCCCTGGCTTGAAAACAAGTGAGTTGTGCTCTCCTCATACAGGAGCCTCAGTTTAAAAAAAATCAGCCCATTGACGCTGCAGATTAAGCACCAAATGCCAACAAAACACTAGTCTTGCAGCTGTTCTAACTCTGCAGGAATGTGCCCTCTGATTGCTGGTCCATCACGGAATGTACACAATGAGCATACCATGTGGCACAAAGTTGGGGGGGGGGGTGGAAAGAAAAAAGGGAAGTTTCAAAATCCAACTCAGAAGCTATTTTCCCAGCAGAAAGCCTTCCAGATTTTTTTTTTTTTTTTTTTTTTTTGCATTGTCCTTCTCAGACCTACCCCTGTGACAACAGGAATCAAGAAAGACTGTGGTATTTTAACAAGGACTGGTGCTGGTCCTCTGGTAAAGGCACGATAAAGGTCTGATAGTTACACATCTTTAAAGAAGTTGCTTATCAGGCTGAGCTCTGCTGATGGTTTTCTCAGTAAGAGGAAAAAAAACATTTGGATGAAAAAGTACTGAAAAAACATGGACAAGTCAGTTGTTCCAAGTGACCAGGCCACAGAATAAATCTTTATTTTGCTACTTAGAAGCTTGTTACAAAATACTTTCCTTTTTGTATTTGACCTCCTACCTCCTTACCTTGAATGAGATGGCACTGTTCTCCTGAGCCTGCAATTTAGTTTGCACTTAATGCCAAACTGCAGGTAAACTTCACCCCTGCTCACCAGACACACCAAAGCAGCAATATCATCACCTGCAGCACACGCTCATCCAGACGCACCGCTGAACAAAGTACCAGTCTTGCTCATTAATAAGCAAGTAGGACCTACCTTTATAGGGCATCTGAGCACGGGTCTTCAAGTACATTTTGGTGTTTCTCTTCGTTCTCACTCTGTTGACTTTGTAACCCAAATTGTTGCAGCGGTTCTTCCGGCAGCTCAGGCACAGACCCTTCTCAAAGGCCTCCTTTGTGTTGCAGCGATAGGCCATGCTGGGCTTTTCTTCATAGAGGAGGGAGTCAATGAAAAGGTGGATGGATCGTTCATGGGAGCATTTCACCAGCTGATCCATATCTTGAAAGAACAAAAATGTGTAATATGTATTCACACATGCATATAATAATATAGACCCCTTAGCAGTGCTATTGGCAGGCACAATACACTATGCCAGAGCTGAGCTTCATAGCATGACTTTTAAGGGCACTTAAATGAACAAGTTTCTGTGCCTCTCAAGTTGCTTGCCAGAAACTTGAAGGCAATTTAAGATCTCTCTTTGGGTGTTGTGCTGTTTGTTTCAGAGCAGCCTTACCTGCCAAGCCTTTTTCAGCAATCAGACGGAGCGCTTCTCCAAAGTTGCAACCTGGCTGGAAACCTCCACCATTAGGATAAATATCAATGTGTCCAACAGGCTTCTGGATTCCAATGCTGCGGTCTGGAGAGCCTCGAGTGTAGGTGTGTAGGACATCCACAAAGTCAGCATCATCCGGGGAGAGGCGGGTGACAGCATCAGCATACTCAAAGGTAGGACCAGCTGGATCTAGCCCTTTGAGGCAAACCACAAAGAAAAACTGAGATTATCTGCCAAAGACACTGACAGCAATAGCAAATGCTAAACTCAGCTACCATGTTGGGCTGGATTATCACATATGGTGTTGGTGTCAACTCTAGACATTAAAGTGGGATCATCTTAGTAGCATTCATTTGTACAGCAGAATCAAAGGGATACCTTGAAATGCTGTCACTGTTTAAAAAAATAATGTGTATGTAAACATATGTAAAGAAGCCCAGGTAACTTCCTCACAGCTGTAGGATTTCCCATGGATGTAAGTAACAGGCTAGTAAATACTGTCTTGATGTCTTCCTATTGTCAAGAATTGTAAAATTTCTATCAGAAGTGTGGAAAATGTCTTGCTGCTAACCCCCTGGTAGGGGAACAAGTGGGAAACATAAACAAGAGCTTCACTGCCTACATGCCTAAGGGGAAGGAGATTATTATGGTAAACTGTCAAGCTGCAGCAACACTGACATCAAAAACACCCAGAACTATTCTGCCAGTGAACAAGTACTATCTATCCAATGCAGACAACTACTGGGAGATGGCTAAAGGCAGAGCTGAAGGCACATGTCTTTCCTGCAGCCTTCAG
>NW_009926033.1:382-9673 GCF_000696875.1 Nestor notabilis | reverse complement strand
GCGCGCGCTGGTGGGCTGTGTTTGTTGTTTTAGCCACTCCTGGTTAGCCTTACCCGTTCTGAGGTGCCTCCCCCTCTGCTGTGAGGACACCAGGGACCACATCTCATTGCTCCCTGTGCTCAAAGGTGATGATGCTTTCCTAGGGAAAGGTTTATGCTGGGCACTGAGTGCAACCGTGGGGGCATAACGGAGAGCTTCTGGTATTTGAGTGTTTTGGCAGCCTCAGCAAAAGCAACAAAGCTGGAGCCAAGAGAAGGAAAGGTAAAGAGACTAGTGCTTTGGCCTTCTGATTTTAATCTGCTACCTCTCAGGAGTCAGCCTTTACTGATGCAACTGCTGCCTAGCCCACCCCCGTATGCCTGTGGATTTTGGATCACAGTCAGACTCAGGTGAAAGGGCAAAGGGTCCCAAGAGGCAGGGAGCTAGGCTCTCATCTGAACACTGTTCCCAAGCTCCCTCAGCAGCAAAGACACCACAGATGAATAATTTTCATAGCCTCATTTGCTGATGCTGGCATTTCCTTTGTCACAGGGATCACTGCTAGGGGCTCAGCTCTGCAGGTGCTGGGCTGTAAACCAAGCCCAGAGTAGCCATGCACTCTGCCTTGTCTAGCACACTTCTCAGCCTCCAAAAAAAAAAAAAAAAAACAAAAAACAAAAAAAAAAACAAAAAAAAAAAAAAAAAACCATAGCAGACATCTAAGCATGCACAGGAATTAGACAAGCATTTGTGTACTTCCCTCCCCTTCCTAAAACACTCCCAGTATTATTTTCAGCATAGACTATGACTTGATCCTCCTAGGATTAATTATTTTTTTGTAGTAAACCACAGTGGATTTCTTCTGTTTGTCCAGTCTCCCTTTGAGCCTGTATAAACTTTACACATCTGCAACATTCCATGGCAAAAAGCTCTGCAGGTACTACACCCACTACAGGAGGATCTACCTCCTATCCTTTATGAACAGCTCCTACCAGCTGCAAGGGATGACCACCTAGATGAGACAGACAGCTGAAGTTCTTGTGCTGCAAGAGGTACTGTGACCTTCTCCACGCCATTGATTTGGCCAGACTTGATCACATCTTCCACAACTAAACTTTTTCATGGCCAGTAAGTATCTGCCTACTCACCCATTTCTTGTGCAAAAGCAGATCAAGGCTTCTCGCCCACTACCTTTGTTATTCTTTCCTAAACCTTTTCCATTTCCACTACAAAAATATCATCCCTGACAATTCAATAAAGCAGGAACACATCACCTAAGCACTGCCAACAAGCGCCAGTTATTCTGGTGATTTTCCAGAAGAATGTAGTATTTCAGCATGGAAGAGACAGGATACAGCCACAAGTTTTCTTACCAGTAATTCTGTTCACCTTCTTCTTGGTCAGGCTCCCAGCAATGCCAGCAGCATGAGCACCTAGACTGTACCCCAGCAAGTGGACATTGTTGAGAGGATAATTGAATTGCTCCTGCAGAAGACAGTGATTTGTTTAAAGTTTGAAGTTAAATGGGAAAACATCAGAAGACACAAAGGAAAATGTTTTGTAAACAGTGGGATTTCTCTTTGAACCATGAATAGGAGAATAACAAATACAATTAACATAACTTAAGTAACCTAGTGTGGCACAAGAATAATTAACTTAAGGCAAAATTCTAAGTGGAGAGGAATGCAGAATGAAGGACAGAACATCGGGCTGTGTATTTTATCAAAGGTTTTCAGCCATGCCCTCACAGCCAGTTTCTGGATCTTCTATTTCCCCAAAGAAAGGGCAGACGTCTGTTTCCCAAGGCCAGCTGCTGTATGGTGTACAGGAACCTTTCTTTCATAGCTACCTCTCACAGAGCTTTCAGAAATATTGTGTACCCACGAGGCTCTGGGTGAGCACAAGGTGAGTTTCTGGAGTGCATGCCTTGTTTAGTAAATAACCATTAAAGGTGGGATTTTACCACTCCAGCAAAATCAGTCTGCCACAACTTAACTCCATCTATCCAATATGAAATGATTAACACAGGTGCACCATTGCTGTTTTGCCTTTTAGGACATTATATACAACATGACATATATGACTACATGTCCTACCTCCATCCAGTCAATAAACATAGCAACGTCCTTTCCCACCAGCTTAGTGTATGCAGCTGACACTGGGTAGTGCTGCTGAGCTCGAATTAGCCAGTCCACCACAATGACGTTTGAATCAGGTTCTCTCTTGTACAGAGCATCTACCAGCTTTGGGACCCAACTTTCATACATTCCTGTTACCTGTTGGCATTTTTGTAATTAAAAAAGGAGATATCTCAGTATTATCTTTAATGTATAGGCACCTCAGCTGACACGTCTAGCACAGTTTATCAGAAGTGTTGTTAAAAGGGAGATTCCTCCCCTTTCTTCTTACCGTCCACCCATGGATCACCACAAAGGTTTTACTGGTATGGTTGAAGTTGCACTGTGCCAGGCTGTTCACTTGCCCAGGAATCAGGTAGCAGACATCCTCACTGGGCTCTGCAGGTGTCCGTAAGGAAAACTTACTCTCAATTCCCGCAAAATTATTCTCAGCTTCTGTAATGCAAGAGCACAGGAAACAAAGCAGCATTTTAGGAGTATCAGGACAAACAGTTCAGAAGTCACAGGTACAACGTTGGAGAGATGTCAGGAACAGTCAAGAAAGAGGACACGTGTTCTTCATTTCTTACAGCATTCTTTTAGCACCACAACAGCCACATAAAGAGGAAATCAAAGGGAAAATATCAAAGAGGAAATCACTTCCCCTCCAAGGTCCTGCTAAAACAGCAAGAATCTGGCCAGCTGTCAAAGGGGTATGAATTCTTTTACTAGTCTGTATTTTCACAATTACATTATTAACAGGAAACCTATTAATTATCACAGAAAACTGCACAGGACAGTCATAGACATTACATGCAGGAAAGCGGCAAGTTCCTACCATACTATTACATATTTTAGTGGTGCATCTTCCACATGACTTCATCAGTAATCATTGCCTCTTTACAGCATTCAGTATTTGCAGTGCATTAAAAATAAGGTGCAAAGTCACCACTGTTTTACAAAATGCTAGTTTTAACTTCTTACCAAGATGAAAACAGCAGGTGAGAAATCAGACACCCATTAAGGAAATTGAACTAGCAAAGCAAAAGCATGTATTTTGAAGGCAACGTTACTTTCAGCTCATGTGATAAGCAACATTACAGGAAAAAAATCTTCTGCCTCAATTTTGAATCCAGGGAGGGAAGGCGTGTGTCCATGGTGTGTGAAGTTCATGTACTCGTGGTAACAAAGCATGTGATGACCTAAAAGCATCATTTCTTAGAGAACTCCCTCCAGCTTCAAAAGGTAAGTTTTCCTTTTATTCCCGTCAAGGCAGAGAAGCGGCTTTAGGCTTCATGCTCTCTACATCCTTCATCTGGGAAGACATTCAAATGCCTTCTCTCTTTACATCTAATTCAACACTTAAGTACCTTTATATCCAGCAGACTCTGTAATTAACAGTGGGCTTAAAATGCTTTTTGAATGCTTTTTGAAAACCAGGCTCTACTTTGGCAACTTGCATTTAGCAAATGTCAATTGCCTATTTTCCAATTGCAGCTGAACACAGGCCAACTCTGTCCTGCTTAGTGTTTTATTTCCTGGTATCATGACCTCCAAGCTTTCACAGACTCCTAAACACACATTAATGAATAGCTCCAAGCCACCATATGGAATGCAAAGGGGCATGGTGAGGACCTCATGCCAGGCACACAACCCAGATTTCTACTCCCCTTCTTTTTGCCATGGCAGAAGAGGTTGTCTAACATAGCTAGTAGATTTGTACATTTCCATTAAATTGTGCTGCATCACTTAGAGATGATAAAAAAAAATGAACTATTCATTTTTTTCCTAAAACTTAGTTTTTCTGGTCTTCTCATTCAAGTTACCATACTCATCAGGACACTGACTTGCACCCAGCCTCACTTAGGCCTCAGGTAGCTGTATAAGTTCTGGGAAGTTCCTGCTGTGCTTGAAGGGCCACAGAAATCAGGGTCTAACCTCCTTCAGGAGGTATAAAACCAGTACACAGGCTGGCAACAAGCCTCAGAAGAGACAGCCGCCATCCACAATCACCAGCTTAACACTGCCTGAGTTCATCAGGACTTCTCACCTGCCAAAAGCAAAGCAAAGCACACACAGGGAAGTTACAAGAAATGTTCACTGAATAGAGGCTTTAGGTATGCTCAGCTTAGAATGCTCAGCTTTAGGTTCTGACCTTGACTGTGCTAGGCTGGCTAGCTAATCCGGGATAATTACACTGAGGTCCCTCTTCCTGCCTCCTGCCCCCTTTCCTTTAAAGAAGGGATAAAGTTTATGAAAAAAACTTTTCTATAAACTGGTAGAAGCATTCACATTATGGAGAATGTAAGACTTCACCAACTGAAAGCAAAAATCTACCAAGCTAACCAAATGCTATCTTCCTCAGAAGTTGCCCTTTCCGTATCTTTTTGCAAATTCAGAACTTCAGTTTTCTCAACGAGAGAGTAGAAAACCCCCTTCTGATCACATCTTTAGATTTGCACTTTTTAGCCAGAAAAGAGTCCCAAAGGCCGATCAGTTAAACATTAGCTGTAACTTTTCATTCAGCAGTGAATCAGCAAAACCTTGGAAGGACCAAGAACAGATTTCAACTGTAAGGCATACAATGCAAGGACTTTCAATTATGCATATTTCTGCCCAGCACAGGAAGGCAAACAACAATAGTCCACCTGCTCACTAGTTAATAGTGCTTCCTTTCATATTTAGATATCATTTCCCTTCTGAATTAAGCTTATCTGATAACCATTCAAAATCTAAATTAAATTGAGATCCTGTCTTGTATTGTGTTTTCAATTACAAACGCATTCTGGAATTTGCATAGACATTCAGACTGCATCTTTTTTGGAAATAAGCTTGTAATAAACTAAAGTTAGAAATCTAAGTGTACCATACTTCGAGGTGCACTTAGACAAATTCACCAAAGTTAGAAAGATGGTGGTACGCTGCACCTACCACTGAAGATGTGCAAAGTGCTTCACAAATATTTGTGTGCTTCCACCTGAAAATCTTTGGATGAGATCTGGGGACATAGGAACACCAAGATGCAGTCACCATCAGGAAAGTAGCAGTTGCAAAGCAGCAGCCCATGAATTAGGGAAACAGCAGAAGGCCACTCTGCTCATTTAGCTATGTTATATGAGGAATTAGAAAGTCAAAAGACATTATTGTTAGCATCTTTTACGCTCACAAACCATGTCATGCTGTCCAATGTCCACATAGGCTCAGTTCCCAGCAGCAAAATACCCTCTGGATGAGTAAAGTGTGTGTGGTTGAGTTTGCTACAGACTTCTTAATGATGAGCTTATTAAGAAGCTATCCTCAAAATTTGCCCAAGTTTGGCTTTGGAAATTAATATACCTTGTCTACACCTCATTTTGTGCCACACACATACTGCAGTACCACTTCACCTTCCACTTTTGAAGATTAAGTTCTAGAAATAGAGTAGAGCTACATAATAGCATGTACACACTCACCACACACACTGACAGAATCATAGAATGTTTATGTACCATGATTTAAAACTGCAGCAGAGAAGTTACAATGCATATCACTTCAGAAAACTAACATTTCCCACTTCTACTTTTGTCCCTCAAAGTATCTCAGTCTATTTAAAAAATATCATTCAGAACCAAACTTTGTCATACATAGCTTTTGTCACAGACCTTTTCCTCATAGATTTAAAGTGAGAAGTCTCCTTGAATCATGTCCTAACTGACAGTTGGGTCTCATTCTTACAACCCTACACAAAGCCAAAGAAATGCAGAGACAGTCAATGTACACACTCACCACTGGTTAGTCAATGATGTGCTTTAAGCCAAATCAAACAAACCAGGGAAAACACAGAAATGAGGAGTCTTCAGCAAGTTTCTGAAAGATGGATAAAAATTTACCTGAACTGGCATCAGGTTTTACATAAAGAAGCTATAGAAATTGGACATGAAGAAATTTGTGTGCATCTATACTGAAACACTGAAGTAGTTTCTACCGACAAGAATACAAGTCCAGTTCTAAACGAGGCCTTGAATAGAAGCAGACCTGGAGGTAAAAACGTATAAACAAACAAATCCATGCTTTTTCTAAAAATCACATTTTCCCAGGTTTAGTTCAGCAGAGGTATAAAGGCATGTGTTTTGTGTTGCAAAAGCATCCAGGGACACAGTGCAAATACAAGGCACTGTAGGAAAACAAAGTTCTCTAGCCACTGCTAAGTGCTTACCATTAACAAGGTGACCTACAAAAGGTATTATTTAGGGAACAGTAAAAGGGAGCAGAATTAAGAATTAAACCACCAATTTCAGACCCCAGCTGGCTTTTCTAGCAGCCTACAGACTGCATTGCCAAACTCCATATTCTTATGCTCCGCAAACTTTCTGATGCTTTTCTTACATATCCACTTTCATAACCTCCATTTTCATACTTTAAAATACTTGTCCTCAACATCAAGTTATAAAGACTATTGTAGAACTCAGAAGAAAGTACAAAAACCTTACAAACTGGGAAGCAACAGTAGTTTCATTTTCCTGTTTTAACTTCATTACACTTTGGACTTGCAGTTTCTGAAACTCTATTCAGTTAGGGACTCCTATCAATTCTGAAGGTATTGCACTAACTTTAAGCGTTCTGATACAGTACTAAAACTCGTTCCCATGCTAATCAAGAGAATTCAGCTTCGAGTTTCATTTATAGGAAGCCCAAGATGACCTGGCAGCTGATTTTGATGAAGAAAAATCACTGGTCAGCTGGGTGAAGAATGTGACCCTTGAGGAAGTAAGAGCATCTGGAATATTAATCAGAAGTTAAACTGCCTGGATCAGACATGGGATACCAAATATGATAACAAAATGTTTGCCAGAATCAGTGTACCTGAACTATGGTTTTAAAAATGGAATCTTTGATAAACAAAGATTTCCTAGTGTTATACACACAGAAATTGAAATACTATTAGATAGGTGCAAATATCATTAGAAATTATACTGCTAGACTGTGTAAACTCAAGCCTACACAGACATGCACACACACACATGCACAGCAGCAATCATCTGCACATGACATCAAACATTTACATAACCAGCTGGAGTTAACTGGAATAACTCTTCCCTCAGCTTATAACCAGGATTGGGATCATCCATCAATTAGTCATATTGAATTCCTAAATGAGTTCTGAAGCAATCTCATGGTCAGCTGTAAATAAAGGGGCTGTATCAAAGAGACCGTTGTCATCAAATATGATCTGCACTATAAACTGGAAGAAGACTACGGTGTGTTGCAATCGCATGAAATCTACCCCACAAATCAGATTGTTTAACTTTGCTGTAAAGAATTACAACTTCAAGTTTATTTATGTATTCCGTAATGGCAGAGCCCTGAGAGTATTCTTCACTTCCCAGGCAGCAGATGGAAAGAGCAACACCTCTGGAAAGCAACTGGTCCCAAATTCAGATGCTGACCAGGGACCTCCCAGCTCAAGTCCTGAAGCTGGCGAAACAAGGGCAAACTGCCACTCTCGCACTGCACACATGGGTGCTCACCCCTCTCCAAATAGATCCTTACTCTGCTGCAGCTGGGAGTCATGTAACTCAATCCAGCAGAGCTCTTGCTATCCATGAGTCCCTCTGGGATACCTGGAATTAGCCCAAGATAATAAAAGGTAATCACTGTCAGACTTTATAGTAGTATGAAGGAAAGGATGCATTATAAAGCCATAGTATGCAAGTACTTCCTGCACAGGAGAGATTCCAGCAAACTTTTAGGAGTGCTACTGCTCATGCTATTCACCAGCTCACTTTTGATGGCTGACAGCCTCACCTCTGTGCCTCCTCAGAAGAGAATTGTTTCTGGAAAGGCCATGCCACAGCTGCCCTGTTAGGTCTATCCCAAACACAGCCATGGCAAAAGCCTGCAGCTCACATCATACAACAGAGTTAATCTGCTGTAACGCCTGACTTTGGATTTACAGTGGTAAAAATAGAGATCAGAATATATTCCTAGTAATGTTTTTATTTTTTCGTGGAACACCAGTATTATCTTCACCTACAATATCCTTTTCTATGTTGTTTGTTAAATACTCTGGATTCCTGGAGGCCCGGATCATGTATTTTCCACGGCTTCAAAATATCCTTTACTGTGGTGTGCAGGAAATAGTGTGTCGCTGAAGGCTTGGCTAGCTTCAGGGTGATCGCGCAACCTGTTTTCATATAACCTGTTCCTAATAAGCAGCAATGTAATCATTAGTAAACCTGTGGCAAATCAATTCCTACAGGGATGAAAGTTTGATCTGGGAAGTTATTTTACTTCACAAAACTTGGATACATTGATGAAAACTGCTTTGATTACCTCTGACAGCACAAGATTGGATTCAAAGCAAGAATACATTCCTTTGGCTGTGCCCTAGCATCCCATCCTCTTACTTTTGAATACTTCTCTTCAGTGTCCTTGTACACAAAGAAAATAACAAAGGCATCCACAGTGAAAAAAGGAGCAGTTCCATATTCCATTGTAGTACCACACCGTAGCTTCAAGAGCTATGGCCACATTTTCTTCTAAGGCTGCAGTCTTTCAAAGATAAACATTATGTGTGGGAGATTAGTGTAAGAAAGTAAGACTGTGAGAAGGCACAGCTAACATAAGTTTGAGAAGTAATGAGCTCCTAAAACTAGGAGCTCTCTCATTAAAGCTGCAATCACGTTGTGATTAACCGAAAGAGCATTAGTGAACACATAGTAGTCAAAACACTCACACAGGTTCCACTTCTTCTAGCCTGGAGGATACCTGTGCACAAACGCAGGTACAACAGGTGTAGTTTAAGATGCGCAATAGTATGTGTTCACACAGATACTTGTACCCCTCTGTCCACTTCTCCCCCTAAATGATTCTGCTGCATTAAAACATTAACTGCAGGCCAAACACACTACCATGGCACAGATGAAACTCCGGACCAAGAGCCGTGGGAAGCTGGGATGCAGGGCTCCCATGGGACAGGCGAGTCCCTGGCCCTGCAGGGAGCAGAGGGACCCTGCCATGGTGCTACCTCTGTGCCAATCCACCTCCAGCAAGGGACTCTTGAAAGCCAGCTTGCTCCTAGGGAAACAAAAACATCCCAAACCCCCACCGCCTGTGCATCAGCCCGGCAGGGAAACCGGCTCCGGGTCAGTCCCTACAGGACCCCTCAGCATCGCCTTCCAGCATCTCCCGAGGCCACCCCGCTCCACCAGGTCCC
>NW_009926033.1:0-255 GCF_000696875.1 Nestor notabilis | reverse complement strand
CCCACGCTCCCGCGGGCGGCACTCCCCCGGCACCCGAGCCGAGAGCGGCCACCCAGCGCAGGCAGAAGCAGACGGTGGCCAGGAACACTTTCCGCCCCATCGCGCCACCTCTCTCTGTGCGCTCCACCGGGGCAGAAAAGTTTCGGTGAGAAAGGAAGAAAAATAAAAGTAAATAAAATAATAAAAACTAAGTTTTGCTTAAAAAAAGTAAAACAAAGACGATACAACCGCAACGCCACTACAACACAGCGGCAG
>NW_009926032.1:26138-32913 GCF_000696875.1 Nestor notabilis | reverse complement strand
AGGTTGGCATCAGCCCAGCTCACAAGCGTGTTCATTGCATTCTCAATTTCCTGTCTGTATTTACAGCATGGAAGCAAAAACCTGAAATTGGGGAGCTCTTATAATGGGCACTGCTTAATACCACGTGATCTGCTCAGAGAGGTGCTACCTCTCAGAGGGGTACTCTGCAAGTGATAGTAACCCATTGGTTTCAAAGGGAGCATCTGCATAACAAGATTCTCTTTTGCTTGAGTTAGAGCTGGTGCAGTGTAGCCCATAATGAGCACATAAGTTAAATCATATTTTTAGGTTTAATGAAATTACTCCTGATTTACATTGCTCTAATTGCTCCAAATCAGTAAGCACCCTTTTCCTACAGCACAGCAATACAGCTGCAGCGGAAATGGATTAAATATAAGAGTGTCTGCCTTTTATTAGAAGCCATCCTTGATTTAATTCATCTGAGGCAAACAACTAGATGAAATCATTAGCTGCAGTTTAACCATGTTGTATCCGAAAGTGACGTCTGAGTCCGATAGACAAAAAATGATCATTAGACATCTTTTTAAAAGTCTATTAAAAAAAAAAAATCTAGAAAAAACTAAAACATTTTCTTTCATGTGCTTTTGAGGAATAAATTACAAAGACATTTATGGAATTTTTTATATATATATATATATATACACATCTCTGCCTGGCACAGGGGTTATATTGCCTTCTGAAATGAAATATTTGTACAGCTGCTGTAATAACCTAGTCTCTCGAGTGACAAAAGGAAGCAAATCCATAACTCAAAGTTTAGCTTAGTGCAAGGTATGAAAAGAAAATGTGACCCATACACTAAAAAGGATAAATCTTTAATACTCCATTTATTGGTTGTATTTTATGACAGTGAATATTTGATACTCTTTACAAGCATTTCTGAATTGTTACATGCAGTGTGTGTCTTAGAAGTCCTTTCATAGCCTGTCGAGTAGTGCTGAATCTTCCTTTAAAGAGACATCATTGTGCAGTGGTGTTTGAATTGAGGTCGGAGAAGAGATTTCCATGCCTAATGCATTTTCTCTTTGTCGTCATTCCTTAGCAAACAGAATTCACACCAGGATAAGGTATATATACCTGTATTGCAAACAGTAGTATTTATTAGGAACCTTCCATAATTTAGGAGGCTAAAAGCAGAGAAGAAGGGGTATAGGTAGAAGGATCTTTATCTACAAATTCACGCCTGCCTTGACACAGTCTGAACCAGAAGACAGCAGCAGGCAGAAGTTTCATTTTCTTTTCTCTTGGTTTCTGCAAGGTCATTACCTGTGTTTTTTTGGCAGTGCTGTATTATTCCATTCTAGCACTGTTTCTTCAGAAAATTTGAGAGAAGGCAGGTTATGATAACACTGACTGCCTCTCTGTTCACATACCTGTCCTTGCCACCCCCAAACCTAGTTGAGTCTGTTCATGAATAATTTCAGGGAAATTGGAAGTGAAATTACAATTGAAAAGATGCTGTTCCTGTAGATTTTGAAAGACTGCAGTACAAACTCATCCTTCGGAAGAGTTCAGTGAATATAATTCAGATTCATTTGCCCCAGCCACAGGAGAAGTTTCGGACCTTAGATCTTACTGGGTGTGCGAGTCAACTGCCTGGAGGCACAGCTGTGTGGAAAAATCATACTCCTCTGTACAGTTGCATGTTTCTTACTACCACCAAATTCTCTTTAGTTTTAAGATTAGACTAATCTTTCTGTACATATTTTATTGGAATTTATCAGTCATGTTAAAGAAAAGTAAGAAGGGAAGCTTGAATTCATCCCTCCTAAGATCTTCAGTCTGTAACTGTGAAATGACCAGAGGAAGGAATGTTTCGCCATATTGTAAGTTATGGTAAAAGCTGCAACAGAGATTGGCAAGGTGCAGTTCATATGATAAAATACATTCTGTGGGAAGATAAACTGAATTAATACATTATTTGCCTTGAATGGGTATGGCTATAAATAAAAGTTACTTTCTTCTTAAGGAAACTGATGAACATTTCATTCCAAATACAAATGCAAGGCACAGAACAGACTACTTTTACCGAAGTGTCCAAAAAGCTACAGAGAAATACCGAGGCACAGCCAACAAAGCAAGGGCAGTAACGTATATGAAGAGGATTGTACTAGGGGACTTTCAGAAAATTTGTTGTTGATATCTGCTGTCAGGGCTTTTGGACATCCAGTGTAGGCATAATGACTCAGGATACAGGAGAAAAATTCTCCAAAGAAGGGAAAATAAATTTTGCAAACACAGAATCATAGAATCATAGAATAGTTAGGGTTGGAAAGGACCTTAAGATCATCTAGTTCCAACCCCCCATCATTAAAATTGTTTCTAAGCACCTGACATTAATGTCACAAGAGCAAATGGTAAAGAGGGAAATCTGCTGCAGCCTGCTATGACCTGTCTCCTCTGATCAGCTGCTGATTTTCGTAAAGCTTGTGGGAACTTAATAGCTTTGACACCTTCAGATTAAAATGAAAATGATCATTTTGTCAGAAGAAATTGAGGGATAGGAAAAGACGATCATCTACATGCATATATCCACCCTCAGGCAGCGTTCTCACATGTTTCCTGAGGGAACCAGGCTAGAATATTCACCAAACAAAGGTAAATTATGCTTCTTTCTCTTCCTGTCTCTTGACTGTACTTCTGACGAGGCTCACACTGTTAATCTAAGATTTAGAGCACTGTTCTTAATTTAAAGTTGACCAGCAGGGGCAGAGGTGGCTGTGATTTGTGAGTAGAAGGAAATGAGCCCTGGCCTTTAGCTGGCACAGCACAGATCAACAGTCAGTAGTTCAACAGGCCAGATAAATCACAAAAGCCAAGTTAAATCCTGTACAGTTAAAGGCCAGATCCATGACTGTGCTTTATGTGGAGGGCAGGATGGATGCTCCTCTCACAAATTTCTGACATGAGGATTGGTAGTTGGTCCTAAGAAATAATAAGGAATCCTCAGCAGAGAGGCAGGTGCGATGTGAAAGGGGGAATGGAGAGGCTAAGGCTCCCAATCAGGAGCGTGGCTTAGCGACAAGTCCAGCACTGAGGACAGTTCTGTGGCTGTACAGGGCATGTAGGGTTGATTGGGGCAGCCAGCCTGTTTTGGGGCATAAGGCTTTCTGGTGCTATGGCAAGGCAGCTTGGAGATGGGAAATAAAGGAGGTGTTACTCATGTAAGTTGTCATTGCCCTTAGCTCAGATCTTTGTATCGTGGGCTCTTGTCACACAACAGAGCTGCAGCCATACATTCTTTTCCACTGCCTGTCCCGTTTGGGACTCCAGCACCTCTGAGAATTTCTGCCTCAAACTCTGCCCTGCCCAGGCAGGAGGGAAGACACCCAAGCAGTCCAGCTGTTGGCATGACACAGCTAACACATTTCAGAGTGGGAAGAACTGAGCAAGGATCAGGTTAATTACAGAGATTTCTATCTGACTGGATTTGTAATGTTACTCGGACTAGCACGTTAATTGCAGCAGCCTTACAGAATGACCCTTAATCAGAATATATTTGTCCTGCAGCCCCATCATGTATTTGAACTCAAAGTGGTGCAAAAAAGAAAAGGGAGGCAGAGTCCTCCAAGAGAACTGCATTGTGCTTACCTGTCCACTTAACATCTGGGTGTGGGAAATTTTGTCAGTTCATAAGTTTCACTAGTATTGCACTTCCTCAAGCGAAAACATTTGTAATGTGCCATAATGCACTTGTCTGTGATTCTGTCCATGTGTTCAACTAGAGCAGACAATCAGCATTTGAATAATGCGGAGAATTAAAGTTTTATAAACCCCAGACTAAGCTGTGATACCACAGAGGCAGGCACCACCTGGCTAACGTGTGGCAGGTACCTGTCATTAATGAAAGCTTGTTAGTAAGTAACTACACAGTTAGCATCCATGTGCAGCGTATGCACATCCACGCACAGTGGGAGTAGAAATGCAGAAAGGCAGAGCAGACACACCACTTCTGCTTCATCTTCATAAAAGGCTCTTGCGGCTTTTCCCCTTGCTAAGTTTATAGTACAGAAGTGCAAAAGAATAAAAACAGCTCTCTCACTAGTGATACACAGCCCTGGAGCAGCCGTTGTGGGCTTTACGGGAATGACATTTACAGCTGACATCAGATCTGAGTGTTTGCATTGGATTTCAGTGTCAGCATCGGAGGTGTGGCTTAGCAGGGGCACTGTTTCAGTCTTCTGATCCAGCTAAGAGGCAGTTCCCTCTGAGAAGATACTCACTCCCCTCGTCTCTGCTATCCTGCTTGCATCTGACTCCTCCCTGCTGCAGCTCAGAGCAGCACAGGGTGAATCCAACAGCCTCTCATTTCTGCTGTTTCTCCCTGAGCTACTAGAGCTTGAACATACCTGATGTTCTGTCTTCCTTTCAACTGAACTCGTGAGTAAGGCACATTGTCTGATACCTGTCAAAAGCGAAGGGCATGTAATTACCTGAAGAACCTGAATTAACCATCTTCCAGTACTGAAAGGATTTTGAAGAATTGCATTTTTTTCCCAGCACTTTGATACTTCATTGTTGCCTGATTTTTCGAGAGCATGAGTTGTTCTGGTTATCAAGGATGCTTTCACCTGAGTATTTTTTCATCAGATGCCATGAAAGAGAGTCTAGGAAAACAAAGAAACTTGTGAAAGAAAGAAACTTGCGATGTGGAGCTGACAGTCTTGATTTCAGCTAGCAAAAACTTGGAGAGTCAGTGAGAAGGCAAAGAAAAAAATTTGCCAAGGACAATGTCGGTAACGCCCAGTAATTTGTCACTTACTGGGATGAGTTCCTTCCCCGAAAATCATAGTGTTATGGATAAGCCTCGCGAGCAAAGAACTTTGAATGTTTTTCTATTCTGCTTGACTTTTATCATTGCATTCACAGCACTTCTGGGCAGCATTTATTCACTAGTTTCCCTGCTGAAAATGCAAACCAGAACCACGGTTTCAATGATCGTGACCTCTTTGTCAATAGATGATTTGATCAGCATTGTGCCAGTGATTATTTTCATGCTCACCCAGTGGTCAAGTGATGTCCTCCCCCAGTCTCTCTGCACCACCTCAGCGCTTATATATTTATTCCAGGGGATTTCTAGCAACCTGAAAGGATCTCTTCTAGTTTCTTACAACTTCTACACTATCAGCAAAACTGAGACAATGAGCTGCAGCACTTCCAAGCGACGGGTGAACATGGTATGGGCCATTCTTACCATTTGGATTGTCAGTTTGCTGATCTGCGTTTTGCCTCTCTGTGGTTGGGGCAAGTACATCCCTACTTCCTGGGGCTGCTTCACTGACTGTGCCAGTTCCTACATCTTGTTTTTATTTATTGTCTACTCACTGTGCTTTTGCCTTCTCACAGTGCTGTCTGTTCCTCTAACTTACCAGCTGTTGTGCTCAGATGAGCAACAGCTATTACATGGTGATTACCAGGAAGTCTCTGGAGGCTACATCACCCCTGGGACTCCTGCAGGCTGTGGTACTGCTACTTTCTCTCTGTCACCCGTGGACCCTGTGGATAAAACCCTGAAGCATTTCCAAAACACATGTCCATGCTCGGAGGCAGTTTTTAGGAAAGGTGTGGCTGGAAGCAGTGCACTCGAGCACCACTGCATGAACAGCATACAGAGCAGGAGCTTCATGGTGGGCTTTGCCCAGAAACGATTCTCACTGATTCTTGCATTGACAAAAGTCATCCTCTGGCTTCCAATGATGGTAACTTGTCAGATTGCTTTACTTTCTAGTGTTTACTTACATTTAAATGGGATGTGAGTTGGTGTGCCGTGCATTGAAACAGGTGAACAGTAGCCATTGCAGTTGCTCATCATAGTCTGTGCAAGCAAAAGTCTTTTTAAGCAGGTCTGTGTCACTATATGGATTTAACTGGTTTCAGCAGCTTTGGCAGAGCCTGATTCAGCATTACGTTACCCTATCACTATATCTTTTGTATCACCTGAATAAAGGGATGAATAAGATGCACCCTTTTGGTACTGCCAGCTGTCTGACAAGTGTTTGTTCATCATTTTGAGGTCTGTGAATTATACTAGGGTAGCTCTTCTGTCCCTCATCACAGCTGTGAGTCACATTCTTCGCCAGACTGGTTAAAAAAAAAAGGAGTTTGTTAGAAAAGTGAGGTTTGTTTGCATCTTTTGAATCTCTGTAGCATGGGGGGAGGAAGGCAGAAGTCCTGTCCATGTGCATGCACTGGTATATTTGGGAATAGGTACATTCATGTGTAGCTAAAGTCTGTTTTGAACACAGAACATGGGTTTTGTCCCTGTCCACAGGATGTGTACGAACTGAGCATCTGAGCTTCTCTCAAGGGAAAGAACGTGTTACAGAGCATCTACCAGGCCGCCCTGTGTGGTGCTGAATTCTCTCTCCTGTTCCTCATCAGAGGCTGGGGCTCCTCAGTAGCCCACAGGAGAGACTGAGCTAGCAGTGTCTGATTGTGTGTTGCTTTTTAATAATGCCAAGCATCTGTATTTGGCTTAAGCAAGGGTTTTTCTGAGAAATACAGAATGAGGAGGAGAGCCTCTGTCAGGGTGTTTTCTCCACTCTTGGTTAGTAACCAAATTATTAGGCTCAGCAAACACTAATGACAACCCGTGTCTTTTAGTTCTGTCATATTCATAGTGTGATGTTCTGTTTACTCAGGCACATGAGGAACTACCTCATGTGCCTGAAGCAGTTTAACTTTCAAAATGCTTTGTTTTTCAGATACAAATGGTTGTCCAGCACATCACTGGTTTCCAAAGCTTTTCGTTTGA
>NW_009926032.1:22714-26107 GCF_000696875.1 Nestor notabilis | reverse complement strand
TTGAGGCGCTAAGCTTCCTGCTTACTTTGCTGGCTGCCACAGTCACCCCAGTATTTGCCCTGTCAGAACACTGGATCCACCTGCCCTGTGGCTGCATCATTAACTGCAGGAGGAATTCTTATGCAGTGTCTTCAGAAGAACTCAAAAGTAAGTACAGAAGGGTGACACGCAGCTGGGATGTATCTTGTTGTAGTAAAGAGGATAGGAAGTTAGTGTTAGTAGCAGGACTTTGTACTCCTTGAAATCGTTTACCTGAATTAGGTAGATGTTATTTGTAACAGTGTATGGGACATTAATGTGAGGCAGTTGGATGGAAATGGTGGATGCTGAGACACAGAAGCTAGGCTGATTTTCCCAGGTCACTGCCAGATCTTCTAGCAGAAGCTGGCGGACTCTGAATCCTAGCTTTGTGTGCCTCGCCTACACTGGGAAAGACATCTCTATCAAAATCTGACTTCCACTAATCAAATACATGGAGCATGCTAAGCATGTTTAATGTGGTAGGTAAAAAAATATGCTGATTGCAAGCAAATTATAAGGAGAGGAGCTATTGCTTGTACTAACCAGAAATCCCAGCGACATCAATAAGCAAATAGCAAAGGACATGATTTACGACAGGGACCTGTATCTCAGCGTGTTCATGCTGCTTGTTGAAAGCTGAGGAACTTCTACACAGTTTTTGCCAAAAAATATTCCTGTCCATGTTAACAAAATTTACCGTCGTGTAAAAGAGGATGCCAGACCTTCACTGGTAACTTTGGAATCTTCTAAAGCCCTGTTTTTCTCTGGGCCTCCTTGTAAAACCTGCTGGAGGAAGAGAAGTCAGTTGGCAGGGACCTAAAAGGATCATCTAGTCCAACTGCAAGAGTGAAGAGGTAAATACTCATGAGGATCTGGGTGCTGTTTCCCATTCTCTGGTGTGAAAGTTCTTTAACATTGGTGGGTGAATCCCTGACATTCACTGCATGTTCAGGGAGAAGGAAAGCTACCAAATCCTACAGAAAAGCCATTCTCTTTCAAGGCTTTCACTTGGTTTGGACACATTCTTCAAGTGCAGAATGGCTTGTGCTGCATCTGATACCGTTTTAATTGCTTTCCTGGAGAGGATGACTGCAGTTCACCAAGAAGGCAGTTTATTTCAGTTGTATTTAGTAGTGATATTTAGAGAGATAAATGTACAATGGACAGAAAAGTAGCAATTATAAAATTATTTAAAATAAATCTGTGACTTTTAGATACTTGTACTGAAGACTATTCCCAAGTTTTAATGCGGTGACCGTTAAGGTCAGAATTTCACTCATAATTATTTATGATCTCATAAGCATGCAAACTGTTAAGTAGAAGTAGAGGTTGTATAAATGTATCGTCATACCTTTTATTTTATAATTTAGCATGAAATTTTTGGTGGGAAGATTATTAGTTAAATAAAAGGCACTTTTACATACTACACAAAGTAAGATGAAAAGGGGGAGAAGGAAGGATCTCAGGTGATTTGTGATCACCTGAGGCAGAAGAATGAAAGAGTATAAATATTGGTTGAGAATTTTTATTTAATTGTTCAATTACTGTGAAAGATCAGTTGGAGCATTGACTTTAGAACAGAGAATATTAAAAAAAATGTGTAAATACATCAGATAGATATATATTTTTATTGTAAAATGCTGTTTTTCTTGCTTTACTATTGATATTGAAGGTTAGTTACAGATTCACAGACATATTTTCTAATTTTGTACAATTTTTCACCTTTAGGAATATAGCTGAACCAAGCTGTGAAAAAAAGAGTATTACAAATTTAAATGTTTTCTTCTTGTGCATATCTCATAAAACATCATACATCGTGTGATTTTCAAAATGGCAGATAATCTAGCATTTTCTGGGAATCCATTAACTTTGGAATTTCTGAATTCATTAAGAAGGCAGTGTAATAACATACTGTCTGAGAAGTCTACCTTCTCCACAATTCATTCTTTTTATGAATAGAAAATTATCTGTTTCAAGCAGTAATTAAATAATTTATTCCATGTTTTAGAATGTAATTTTCATTCTGTATGTAATCTCATTTTTTTCCTTGGTTTTGACTCTTTAATATGACATTTCTTCCTTTTCTGCTTAGCCAAACGTAGAGGTTTCGAATTCAACTTGTCATTCCAGCAAGGTTATGGAATCTACAAAATCTCCCATGAAAACCACCACCACCACAGTGGAGATGGTCAGTCTACATCCTGTCACAACCTGGTGAGTGATGACAGTGATAACTCTAAAGAACCTGGGAGCAGAAGTACTGACCTCCCCCACTGTGGGACAGCAGCATTCAGCATCCTGGCCCTGGCGGAATGCTCCCAGGATGTCCCACCAGGACCAGTGGCCAGGCAGGACCCCAGCAAGGAGGAGGGCACCGACCTCCTCCTTCCTGACAAATGGGGAACCCTTGACAGAGAAGAGGGCAGAAATTCTGAGCAGTCAACTTTCTTTGGAGAACCAGAAAGGAGGCTGTCACAGGAGGAAAGCCATAAACCTGAACTCACAGATTGGGAATGGTGCAGGAGTAAATCAGAGAGGACCCCTCGGCAGGTAAAATACTCATTTGTCCGTATTTTTTTCTGATGATAAGAATTGCCTTACAAAAAATAAGAATATTTTTTTTCTTACATTGAAATTATTAGTCTCATTGGTACTTTTAGTTACTTTTAGTAAAAAATCATACTTAGCATTGTATATTTTAGTAACTGCACACCTATTTGCAGATTCTGATCCTGCAATAATTTCTCACTTGCCATCTTAATGATGGGTATTTAATTATTATGATGATGATTTTGTGTGCGCCTTCCTGATCTCTATATGGTAAAAATTCAGTATGAATTATGTTAATTCACCTTAATGAATAGGAATTTTCTCTCCAAAAAATTACGTATTTCCAAGCATCTGGTGACTTTTTTTGTCATGCTAATGTTTTGGGTAGGGGACAGAAGAGAACTGCAAATCCCAACATGAATGATAAGTCCACAGAGAAATGCAGATTTAAATCTGGGCATAAAGATTCCTTTTAGATTCAAGCAAAAAGATCCCAAACATTATATTTTTCATCCTTTTCCTTTAGATAGTGAGTAGTTATTGGGAAGAAGAAATTCTGAGAAACTTATCAGTTGACAGAAGCTCTGAGGTAATAGTGAAGGTGGAGTCTTAATACATTAGCGCTTCAATTGAAAGACTTGTTAAAGGTGCCTGTAATCTCTTTGTGCAGAGGTTCTGTATCTCCTCTCTCATATTTGCTGTACATTGTATTGAATCCAACAGAGCTTTCCACAGCTTGGGAGAAAGGGAGTATCAAAAACTATAGGATTTAGGGACATATCGTCTAAAATTAATAGTGCTCCAATCTTGCGATATAACTCA
>NW_009926032.1:0-22683 GCF_000696875.1 Nestor notabilis | reverse complement strand
TGCTGAATGTGCCACCATTGCCACGACAGTTGGGTTTTGCTTTCAGTTATTGCAGGACTATAGTTCGTTTGTAGTGCAGAGTCTTCATTTACCTACTCCTTGCTCTGCTGATAGTGGCATATCAAGAACAGTGGGATCACTGATTTATTTCCTCAGCTTGGAGGCATTTTGGTTCTCTTATGAGAAACCTGGTTGTAACTGTCCATATGGGAGGGTCTGTGCTGACTTCTGACTAGAGCTGGGCTCAATATTAAAGGGGAGCTGTGAGAGAGAATTGCCCCAAACTGCTGTTTGTAGAATGGCAGAATTAAACTGGATCCAGCAAAAGGACAGCTGTTATCTCATGTAAGAATGTAGGCTTAAAGGAGAACTGGCAAGCTTTATTTTTATTTTCTGTAATCAGTTTTTGTTTAAGGGGAAAAATGTCACAACAGTTACTGCAGGTTGAATGTTCTTAATGAATGAAGGGAGGGATTGTTAGCTATTCTTTGTCAGCAGGCAATGAGTATGAGGGTTTTCTGTCTCCCACAAACTCATGATTATGAACCAAAGGCTGAGAGCTGGCGTGAGGCACTGAGTGAGCCTACAGTGTGATCTCTGTAGTGGAAATTGAAATGAGCAACAGCTGTTGATCCCTGTGGAATTTACATGCTGCTTTAATCATACACTGGACTCTAAAAAGCATCTCAGAGTGGCCTAAGGAGTGAGGAGAGGTAATATACTGTATCATGCAGTTATCTGCTCCTTTTCTGTACACCTTTCCTGTACTATGGCATTTATGCTCCAGTACCTTATTTTGGTCTGCATAAATAGTGTATATAATGGTCTTCTGGTAGCATAGATACATCCGTATTTTCAAGGTAAATCAAGGTAGGTCTGTATACATATTAGTGCAGTTTTCATGTTTTCTGTGTGACACAGTCCCAGCTTCACATAGCTCTGTAACTTGCCTCTGAGACAATTAAAATGTCAGTTCAGCCTGCTCACCTTTGGAAGTTTCCCTTGGTGGAATACAAAAGGAGCCAGTATTGGCTTTCAATTTGTTATGCATAAGCAACCAGGAAATATATGCAAAAGGACTAAACCAAAGAACAGTGAAGTAGTTTAAAAGTATTTTATTACTATTTGAGTAATAATATTATTTGAAGTTGACTTTTCATTTTATTTGATTAAATTTCAGGAGCTTTTGTACTATGTGGAAAGGGCACTGTTTTTCTTCTGCTGTATTTGTACATTGAGAAGTTCATACATATTGGCCATAGGAAAAGTGAATCTTCAGTTTTTCTCTAGGACTGCAACATTGAGAGAACCAAGAGTGTATATGTCTCTTTGGAGGAATAAACACTTAATTGAAAACTTAAATGATCAGGAGGATGATTTGATATTTGGGGAGAGCTATTTCCTGCATTGTGTGGAAGCAGTTATCCTCCCACTGTCCTTCAGTGGTCACACAAACTCTGAAGTATCAGTTGTCTGTTAAAGGGATTTAAGTGCCTCCATTGAAATAAGCAGAAGCTTCTGTAAATCTGAGAAGCACATTTCCAGGTGATGTAGTTGCATGTTTATGCCCTATTCAAGAACAACAGAAGATGGTCAGTGATTTTCCTGAAAGACTTAGTTTTTCCCAAGCTATCTTGCCAATGTTTGGAAGTGGAAATGTACATTAAAGAAGTTGAATTTTAAAGTTCATATGGGAGGGAAGGACTCATAACCTGGGTTATGAGAACCCTGCCTTCCGGAGCACTTGCTGACTGGGCTGGGTAGACTGTTGTGCTTTTGTAGCATTTCCTGTAGAACCGTGGCTTCTGTTAAGCTTTCCAAGGTGTCGCTTCAGTGAACTCCTCAGTCAGTACAGTCTCTCTCTGTTTATTAAAATTCTGGAATACCTAGAACCCCAGCCCTTCCTCCCACCCAACCCTGAGCCGATGCGGGAGGCCAGAGTTTGGGGTACAATGAAGTCAGAAGCCAAAGCCAGCCTGCCTGGCTAAGTGTTCACTGGATTCTGAGGGTTTGAATGTGCGCTGTAGAACTCAGTAGACATTTGGCATTACAGTCAGTGGGAGTGGCGTAAGAGCCTGTGTGAAGTCCACAAGACAGGAGCTGTAGAAGGCTGTAGGTTGGAAAGCGCTTCTGGAAGTCACCTCGTTCAACTTCCTGCTTCAAGCAGGACTGACTTCACAGCTAGACCAGCTTGTTCTCAACCTTTGGTACATACATAGGGAAGAATCAGAAGTTGTATTTTATATCTAAATAAGGGAATCTCCTCTCCGTCTGATAAACACAAGTTTATCGTTTGAATCAAAGTAGGAATTTGTTTGATATTTCAAATTTAACTGATGATCCCTTTCATGAAAAAGCAAACGTTCAGTCTGTTGCAATGTGCAGTGATGAATTAATGCACTTGTGGGCAAAAAGAAAATGATGACTCAACCTGATTTTAGTCTACTAGTTCTTGTTAACCCCTTGTGTGCTATGTATAGTCCAGTTAATAAAGTCAGTATATCACTAGGTTCATCCTTGCAGTGGGTTCTCTTGTGGCCACATCCTTGTGGCTCTCCTTGCAGTAGTTTCCAGGTGGTGTTTAAAAACAAAAGATACCTTTTCCCATCTCCTGTGGCTGACATTTCAAATTGCCAGACCTGTGACTTCCATTACAGCAGGTATGAGCTTCTTGGTGAAGCAGCTGGCAATGACTGCATGTGGATGGCTTTATTTGCCCTGCAGCTTTGTATGTCAGTTTGGGACATACTTCTTCACTACTTGCACTACAAGGAATCCCAATTCATGCTTTTCTGACCTTTTCCAAGTTACAACCCAGTGTACAGTTGCCAGGCGTTAAGGCTTCTATGGTCTAAAAGTTCAGGGCTTCTGAGTTACAGATCTCACTGTTTCTGACATTCAGCATGAGTTTCCAGAGATTCAGAGCACTGACATTTGCTTTGCTGCTGAACAAAGGCAGAATATGCAACCCCAGCAAGCATATTAAAAATAACTCTAATACATTTCTCAAATTTATGTTGGATGAAAAGGTAAATTTGGGCCAAACATTAAGTAAGTTGAAAGCCATCCCTTTTATTTATCCTAAGTCCCTAAATACCTAAGACAAGTCACTTTCTCCTCATCACTCTCCATTTCTCACCTTGGTTAAAAAAGGAGTCTTTGCCTAGCATTTATTAGGTGTGTACTTCTGCTTAAATTGTCAAGTAAGCTAGCTAACTGGGAGAAAGTATCAAACCTTACAAAGAAATGGATGTTATCCTAATAGGATAAAAGTTCCTCATCTTCAGTACTTTCAGACTATAAATGCGTGATCACAGAAATAAATATAGATGTTCTTATTAGAGTAGTTCCAGCTTTCTTTCAATAGGCAGAACTGCTTGTAATAACTTGCAGTAGGAGGAGGAGTAGCAATTACACATGCGTTTTTCAGCTTAGCTGTTAAGTGATGTAGTAAATGTGTCCTTAAATGCTGAATTTGCACATAGTGAAGTAGTGCAAGTAGTGATAGGACAGGGGATGACTAATGACTTTAGTAATGACTTTAAACTGACAGAAGGGAGATTTAGATTAGATCTTAGGAAGAAAGTCTTCCCTGTAAGAATGGTGAGGCACTGGCATAGGTTGCCCAGAGAAGTTGTGGCTGCCCCATCCCTGGCTGTTTTCAAGGCCAGGTTGGACAGGGCTTTGAGCAACCGAGTTTAGTGGAAAGTGTCCCTGCCTGTGGCAGGAGGCTTGGAACTAGATGATCTTTAAGGTGCTTTCCAACCCAAACCATTCTGTGATTCTGTAGTTCAGTCAAATCTAGAAAATACCATGCCAACTGAAGTTAGAGCTGGGAGAACTACAGTCAAATTCAGCCAGGTATTGAAGAAACCATTGTGAGAGTTACTGCTGTTGAATGAATAACTCGGCGTGCACTGCTTTAGCTGACAGGTGTCCCGTTGCGAATAAAACCTGCTTTGCCAAGTGCAGTAAACAAGAACATTTTGGTCACACCAGAAAGGTGCAGTGGTCTCATCCTGATCTCAGCAGCTAGGTTTTTCACAAAGAACATGTATTTTTTACCAGCAGGATGGGTAAACCCTTTATAATATAATCCTCCTGCTTTCATCAGTGAATCAGCATTGATTTTGCTCTGCAGATGAAACACGAGTGACTGCCTCAGTTTTTGCCTGGTGCAGTCCATGGCATTCTCCTGTACTGTGCGGGTCAGTGGAAATGAGCTGGGTGTCACCAGCTAAGGGCCTGTTGTCATGCCTTTTTATTAATTCTTCTCATAGCCACTTTGCAGATTAAACAGGAGAAGAGAGGAGAGAGAAAAGGAGGTGAGATATCATGTGCAAATAAAATCAGGCTTGAACAGAAATTGTTTCATGAATAATTACCCAAGGTTTCTCTGAGAAAGCTCAGGAGGCAGAGAAATGACATACTGGAGAATAGTCCAGTCGGAGTGTGCTGTGGTCCAGAACCAAACCCAGCACACATCCTGCCCAAGGTACCTGTGGCAGCAGTTTTATCCATTACCAGGTCACCTACTACTTCAATTGGCACAAGTTACCTGGGCACACCTAGCTTGAGGCAGCTGTTGGCACAAGGGATGTGAAGTCTTTCCTTACATTACATTTTTTTCACCCTCTGAGTAACAAATGATGCTTGGAGATGGCTGCCCATTTTAATTTGTATTGTGAAAACAGTATTTTTTATTCTATGTTTTCAGACCTTAAATAAGCAGTGAGAAAGATATCAGTTTAGCCTTTTGAAGAGTAGGGTGCCAGACAGTACATGTGATGCCTTTGATTTTCTGTTGAAGCTGTGTGCTACTTGGAAGATGGAGTGATAGTAATGATGCTATAGCTGGTTGTCTCTTCATCGTCTGTTCTGTGAGTAAAGAGTTATTCCATCAAAGTGATTTGTCTGGAATAAAAGTGGGATGAAAGGAGAATGAGGCAGCGGGTTTTATTTAATAGCTATATAGACTAGCTATAATTGAGAGGGAGAGAAAAAATGGTGCTTGTCATTTCTAACTCTTGCTCAGCTGCATTTTTGAAAGATACCTTTAACATCTTACAAAATACCACTGTATCTCCCTTTCCTGAAGAGATTTAGTCCAAATATGCGATGTGGTTTTTTGCCTATACTGAATCGCCTTCAGGCAACAGAAACCTGCCAGGCTTGCAATATATTGTAGCCTTTCTGATTATTTCTTTTCTGTGACTTGATACTTCATCTATGGGTTGCCTCAAGCAAACTCTTTCAAGAAACTCTCTGTATAGAATCTATTTACATGCCCTGCAAAGAGAAGGGGGAAAGCTGCGTAAATTTCTTCACTTAAGAGGGGTCAGCACTGTACATCTACTGTTGAAGTGTTTTTAGTGGTGATAAATACACAGGATCTTTCTCACTACAGGAAAGGTGTAAACATTCCAGTAAACACCAGGCACAGCATAGAAGCTGAGTTATTAATAGACTCGATGAGATTTGCTTTCCACTGGCCTATACAGCTGTACCCATGCTGGTTTGCCATGATGTTCTCATCTGGTATCTTCCTGCCAGTGGTGTTCCCTTGGCTGGAAAATCAATGTAGCATTTCACTACCATCTTCTAACTTTGCTCCAAGGGGGACAAAGCGGTGTGGCCCTTGCAATGCTTGCTGACTCTCTGCTTGCAGTTAAACTGCAATTGGCACTCTGTTGAATTACGCTAACAGCAGAAATACTGAGAGTAGAAACATTTCCCCAAGAGGGCAAGGCTGAACATCAGCAAGCTCCCATAGCGCTTCCCTCCTGCTGGCACCCATCTGTGGAGCAGCTGTCATCCTATGGCTGCTGTTTATTCTGTCTGGTTCAGATAAATAAGCAACAGCTTTCAGATCTGTTGCTTAAACAGGTTTTAATGTATGCTAGATACAAGTAGACATGCACACATGGATCTAGAGAAAAGAAATAAAAATCTGGGCTATGGAGATGTAATGAGGATAAACAAGCCTTGTGGAGCTGACTGATGACACTGTGTCAGAGACTCTTATAGGAATCAGTTCTGCAGAGAGCTGCACTGATGGGTATCAGTGTTCCTTTTCTGAGAGAACAGACAATGCTGCGAACAAAATCAATATCACACTGACCAAGGGATCCTTGTATATTGGCCCTAATGTCACTTAATGGAATAGGAGTTAGAAAACCAGTGCAATTTAGACACCTTTCCTATAAAGCCATTACATTCTAGGCTGATACGTTCTCAATTTTTAAAAGGCTTGTGCTGTTCTTCAACATACTTTTCTTCATTATATTTCCCTAGTAAGCAAAAACACCATTTCAGTTTAACTTTCCAATACCTGCAGCTCAGCAGAAAGCCTGTTAGTATGATGCTTGCAAATGAACCCAGAACTTTTTTCCAGGACTGGTAATGTGTGCCACATCAAATAAACTTGCAGCTATTAGAAAAAAGAGAATAAATGTCAGCAGATCATCTGTACAAAGAGTGACTGCTTCCTGGTAGCAAGGTAATGGAGAGAGAGAGGCCAGACATCCCAAGCTCTGATTTCTGTACCTACCGCATACAGCCTAATAGATCTCTTCTCTCTTCTGCAATACTAATTTCTGCAGACAGTTCATAATGTGATCAGCCCTGTCAGTCCAGACTGTAAGAAGTAATTTTCAAGCATTCATGTCAGGAAAACTTTGGCAGATGTATGTAACTATGCAAAAAGCCATGTTCTTTAGAATGTGATACGTAGATTGCGGAATTGCACCTTTCTAAAGCAGGAAATTTCAGTTCTGTGAACACAAACACTGCTTTAATTGAAGTCCAGGTGATAAAACCCATATTACTTGAGACTCATGGATACTGTGCAATGGAGACTCAGTGGTTGTGCTATCTCTACAGCTATGAGTGAGGTGGTGCCTCAGTGCAGTGCTGGCCTCATTGTTCTGCTTTCAAAACCTCAGGTAGCTTCTCCACCTGCGTCTCTGTATGAGCCTAGGTATGCATATAGGCCGTGAGCTTAGCCTTCAGTTGCATGGTCAGTTGTTCCCACATTCATTGTACCACAGGATTTAAACCACACAAGATAGAAATGCAAGAGCCAGAATTAATTTGCCCAGATAGCTACAGTGCTGACATTTTTATAGTTTCCAGGGCATGACTTCTCAATTTAAATGTTCCTCTAGTGTAGATTTTTAATAGTATCTCTGTTTCTTGTGCACACCCCAAATATTTATCTTCATGCAAATAATTAAAATTAACATTGAAATTCTAATTCTGCATACTCTTTTTTACCTGAAAGTGCAAATACATTATTAGAAATTGTCATAAATTTCTCATATTGTTGTGAGAACAAATGCACAGAATTACATAAGGACCAAGTCTGTACTTGTTCTAAAAATCTTATTAAAAATAACAAACATACAAATCAAAACAGACATGCACTTCTTCCCAAATATTTTCGAAAGATCAGTGTAGGATACAAGACAGGTATCCTGCAGGCAAGAAGTTTGGTGGAAGTCAGACATGCCAGTCTGTTCCCAGACTGAAGAGCTGTTTGTTGTAAAATCAACTATTCTGCCTTTGAAGACGACTATTTAAATGTAATAGGTATGAAACAGCAAGTATTTACATGAAAATATGGAGGGTTTGTAATAATTTAGCATAAGTGCAGAACATCTATCCTTCTGTAGGATGTCAGCAATTACAGAGAAAGTGAAGCTCATGGCAGATGCTGTCCGTGAAGCCCAGAAGTAAGGACAACACTGGACTCATCTGCACAGCCTTAAAGCTAGGTGCCTCCTGTGCTTCTGTCCATGCTGCAGCCACATTGCAGGGTGTCTCTGAAGGTGCCATGTGCATTATTCATGGAATATTAAAGGGCTTTCTATTGAGCTCACTTACTTCGGCCCCAGATAACTGAGTACAAAGTTCGGTACGTAGATGGGAGTATTCTTACCTTAGATTCCTGTGTTGCACTTTCTGTTACTAATTTGTTCCAAAGAAATGTCTGTCCGCATCAGGCAGGCCAATGACAAATGATGGTTTTCAGGTCATCTGAGGTGAGCTTGAGTTTGTCTAATCTTATCATACCCCGTTAGCTCCAGATTTTCGGCAGCCAGCCTCTCAAAGGACAAATCATTGCAGTAATTAATTTCACTGCAGCTAATTTTTATTTTCAGGGAAATGGAAGGCTAAGCCTCTATTTAAAAATAAAAAGAAAACACATTGTCTCTGGAAAGAAACATCAAGATACTTACTGGAAACATTCTAAAAATAGAACTCTTCAGCTAGAGCTGTATTCCACCAAAGTAATTAGCAATGCAGACTCATTAGAGCTTTCTTTAGATTGCTGATATTTCTGTTTGCGAAGGCAGCATGTCCCAATAGGAGTGGCATTGGACTGGGACACAGCAAAACCTGCTGTCTGTTCTTAGCTCTACCAGCGTGCTGTCTGCAGGCTTGGGAGAGTCATTTGCCGTTCTGGGACCTCAAATCTGAGCTCTCCTACTTCCAGAGATGAGATACATACTCTAGTATGATCTCTATGTTGCTGTAACACTTATTCCAGGGCCTGTGATTCATGACATTTGAAACTTAGGGATCATGAGGAAGAGTCTACAAACTACCTTGGGCTTGAGTTCATTGCTGAATCACAGGTAGAACCAGTTGAGATACCTTAGGGAGTCCCACTTGGCCTCCAGCTGCTGCTTCAGGAGGTTGTCGGTCTCCTATTAGTTCTCTGTTATATTTGAAAGGTTTTTGAGGATATCCCAAATCCTCTGTGTAATCTCTGATAGCACTAGGCAACTGTGTCTGGGCAACTAGTCCAAAGTTTAAATGTCTGAGTACACAGCCTTCTTGTGCAGTCAGAGAGGGTATCTCCTAAAGTAGTTGCACTGGAGAATCCGCCAAGCACATTTTCTTTTTCCCCTTGATCATGTAGGAATTCAGGCTCTTAGTGATTTCCTTTCTTCCCCCAGTTAACTTTTTGTTTCTGCACTGGCCTAATTGCAAAGGCAATTTACTGTCTTTAAAACCCAAGTGAGCTGTGAGCTTACCTGAGTTACCATTCAGGTCATGTGGCTCTGAACAGTTTATCTATGATTTCAGTTGCTAAGAAGTGTTACCTGGCTAAGGATCTGCTTCTGGAACAGTGTCAGCTTTGTTCTCAGGAGATGAAGTATTAATTGATAACTATCTTTGGAGAATGGAGTTGTTCATGCTTTCCTTTCCCTGCTATGGAATCATCTGCTCCCTGAAACAAAAGATTAACAGCAAATCCTGGGAAGTGTGTGGTTATCCAGACTGGACGATGGTCTCTGCAGGTGCTAAGCACTGGAGAGCTGGAACCACTGAGTTAGTGTAAAATGTGTAAAGTATGTAGAAATGTTTGGTATTTGGAATATTAAGTTGTTAGCCTTGAAGAATTTTCTAGGCTTCTTCTAGCAGAATAAATTCTCGATCAGTTATAAGCTAGAGTTTTCAATTATTTTGAACATCACATGTAGGTACATCAGATACAGTATTCAGAGTTGATTGCAGTTGTACATTCCTGACTTTTCTATAAAGCACAGCTCTGCGAATTGCTGATCAACTCCTGCAGACACTAAACGGAAGCAGAAGGAATGCTGCACACCCTTGGGAAGTACTTAGCAGCATGCAGAATGAGGCTCTGCTTAGGCAAGGTAGGAAATTAAGATTTTCTGAGTCTACTTGCAGCTTAATACCCCTTTATTAATATTTCACGTAAGTATGATTATTGTATGGCAAACCCGATACAAAAGCATGTTTTTCTTTTGTTTATGCCAGTTTGCAAGGAGAAATACAGTAATAGATTCTGTAAACGTTACCTTCCCCTTCCCTTCCCCCTCAAAAAAGCTTTAGGGATCAAAACCTTATTTTCTGTGCAGGGAAAGCTGCAGACTTCTAGGTTGCATAAACAGTCTTAGTAGGATCATTGAAAAACTGCAAGTCAGTGGCTCTTGGGCCCCTTTTCACTCTTTGAGCATTTACAGATTGAAACCTTTCTGCCAGGGCCTGTTGCCCAGCCCATTGCTGCGGCTTGGTTTTGTCCTCTGCAGAGGCTGAAGCCTCCTCTATGCCACAGTATCTGGCTCATACTCTGCTCAGGCAGCCAGAACCGGCCAGGGGAGCCGAGTCTGAAACTACAGTGATTGTGAGGATAGTTTGCCTCATAGCTGCAATAACTGCTTTGTCTTCTGTGAAATCTGGAAGGTGGATAATTTAATAATGAAAGTATTTGCAGTATCAGTTATGCAGAGATTTCTTTGTTCAGAATGCATCAACACTCCTTAAGGAACAAGTACATTTGTGATTTATTTCATTGTAATTTTTTATTGTTGCATGTTAAAAATACATGTGCTGGTACATGTAGTTCTCCAGTGAAATCGCTGTTCCAGATTATAACAGACAGAACAGCCTCCAGCCATCTCAGGCAGGAGCTGCACAGAGGGGATGCCCTGTGGTAGGACATGATGGAAATAAACACTCCACAAAAAGTAAAACTGAGCAGGGGAAGGGCCATCTCCTGTTGGCAGGAGCTTGTGGCAGACATCACGGCATTAGAGATCCTGCAGCATTCCCAAGTGATGAAATGCGTGTGGATACATATTAATCAACTTTGAAAATTACCAACTTGCTGTTTCTGTGATGCAAACCTGCAAAAATCAGTCCTCCAGGGGGATAGCTCAGATTTAGTGTTAGCCTGCAACTTTTATGAGACCCAGAAGATAATTTGTGGTATTCACTTAAAGCTGGCCTGAGCATAAAGACAGTTATTTTGGCTTACAGAGTGTTTTGACTGGGGAATGCTGTGATTTTTTTAAAAAATTGAAACATTAGAGCATTTCTGAATTGAAAGCTTTCAATCCTATCAGAAATTAAGAAATCAATTGTAAAAAGGTAAATATTTCATAGAGGTATATGCTGCGTACAATGAATAAATAAGTACTTGTATATATCTGTGCTTGTGTGCACGCAGAGAAAAAGGATCTTTAAGTGGATACAAGAACCATATCAGGCTTAACTTTAAAGCAGCTATGTTCAAGCAGGTAAGTGTCTGATCTTTCCTGCAACTCTCCTAGCTGAGAGTGAGTAAGGTCTCAGAAAGACAAGTCTTGACTTTACAGGATCAGAATTGTGGATAGCAAAGCTTCCTTGCCCTGTGTAATGGCCACAGGTGCCAAACTGGTACAGGGCGCATGACAGTTAGAAAGAATGCACTTCAGCTGTGAGGTGTCCTTGAGACAGTATTACAAATCCCAGTATAACTACATACTGATAAAATAAACACAGTACTGGAGTTGAGAAGAATTTCTGCATTTTATTTAGGAATAATGACCATTATATATGTGTATCTAATACATTGCAAAACTGCTGAGACACAACAGCTGCAGTGCCTGATTCCTGCATGCATTGTCAAGGTAGCATCAAAACATTGTCATTCTGTAACTGAAAAAATTTCTAGTGGAAAAAGACATAGTTTACTGGCTTCCTGGTTGGTGACTGGGAAGTGGCCTAGAAGACTTAGTATATCCTTTTCACTTCAAAAAGTAAATACTGAAATAAGTACAAAAAACAGACTTTTGGAAAGAGACACTAAATTTATGATTGGAAAATTTCTTGTTCTCCAGAACTGGAGTATCCATTGTAGTGAGTGAGATTGTTTATGTCTCAGACGTATCCTCCATCTTGTTGACGTTCAAGATGACACACCTGCACTGTTTTATTAAGTAGAACGTAACTTTGCACTGAAGTATTTAACTTTTTTTTCATAATCTTTAGATGTCTTTCTTTATAATCTAAGTGCTCCTTTAGACTTTTCAGACTCTGACCTTGATTAACTGCCAGAAATGCAGACACTCTGAACTGACCCTGCAAAGGACTTAGTGTGTTGATTGCAGAAACTAGCCAGGGGGCTGGAAATAGAACCGTCAGGCTTGTATCCAGCAGAAACACCATTCTAAATGTGTGTTACCAAAGTTCATAGGTATCCAGGCTTTATCCATTGCAATATCCAAGGTGCTTACCGTGTGTCTTTGTGCTGCTTAGAACAGTAGGCTTTGTCCACTTGATCTTAGCCAGAGCTGGATTTGTTACTCTATCTTCCAGTGCCCTTAGTAAGCTTAGTAAGCTGGGATGGAAGATGAGTGGACAACAGCTTTGTCAAGCTGAGAAAACAGTTATTCTCACATTTTTCCTGGAGGAGTGACCCTTATTGCTAATTACTACAGAAAATATAAGGGCCAGCACCTAGCTGAGCTTTAAAAAAAGCTCTTTCCTCATTGCTTTGAAACAAAGGCTGCTGGTGCTTACCCTTAGGAGAGCTACACTTGAGGGAGTCCCTGCACCCTCTATGGCTCTGTACTCAAAACAGCAGCCAGCAGCTGGCAGTGAGCTGCTGTCAGCTGGCATTCACCGATCCAGGACCTATGCCTGCTTGATGACACAGCACAGTAGCTGCCTCTGTAACTGCACATTGGAAGAACACTTGAGGACCATTTTTCTCTGACAGATCTATTAAGGATACTAATACAACTTTGATTTCCTTCCAGCAGGGCAAGCCAGCTCCTAGGGTTTTGTCAGGTCAATTCCTTTGTCAAAGAACAACATTAAGTCCCAGTCTGGCAAGATTTTTCTATGCAATGGAACCTAATTTCCTTTACATGCATTTAGGTGAAGGTGAAGTAATCACAGAATCACAGAATGGTTTGGGTTGGAAAGAACCTTAAAGATCATCTAGTTCAAACCACCGTGCCACAGGCAGGGACACCTCACGCTAGACCAGGTTGCTCAAAGCCCTGTCCAGCCTGGCCTTATCACTTCCAAGGATGGGGCAGCCACAAGTGTTGCCTTCTCCGAGCAACCTGTTCCACTGTCTCACCACCCTCATAGTGAAGACTTTCTTCCTAATATGTAATCTAAATCTACCCTCTTCCAGTTAAAAGCCAGTCCCCCTTGTCCTATTCCTACACGCCCTTGAAAGAAGTCCCTCTCCTGCTTTCCTGTTGGTCCTTTTAGGTACTGGAGGCTGCTCTAAGGTCTCCCTGGAGCCTTCTCTTCTCCAGGCTGGACAACCCCAGCGCTCTCAGCCTGTCAGTGATGTGTGAGGTAGATTTGAAAGATCATCAGCAGGTCCTGATAGTAACAGCAACACAGAAGACTATACAGAGTGATTCACCTTGCTACCTGGCAGCTTTTCAATACCCTTCTCCCTGGTGTCTGTGTGGGTGCAGAGCTGGGTTCTGCAGCTTCCCTGGTTTTCAGTAGTCTTCCTTGTTGCACGCTTCCCTCTGAACTTGGTGCAGCCTTTCAGCCTGAACCACCCTTTCCCAAAGTCAGCGCTTCGCTGCGTGCCAGGGAGGCTGCTTTTGGCAAAGCTGTGGTTCATTATACATGTTCCTTTTTAGTGAGTAAGAGCAAGTTTTCAAATGGTAACCCCTGCCCTTCTCAGTAAGCAAAGCCCAGCTGCAGCAAAGCAGATAAGGATGGAGCAATGGATGAGCCCTCAGTGAGATTCTCCAGAACCTGAGACTGATGTTTCTTTGCTCTGTGTGTCTATTTCTGCCATCACTTTTGTTCTCTCCAGTGTGAGTGTCTTGGGTTCAGCTACAGCAGTCATTTCTTCTCCTCCTTAGTAGCTGGTGCAGTGCTGTGTTTTTGACTTTCAGCCTGGGAACAACGCTGAATCCGATGTTTTTAGTTGTTGCTTTTAGTTGTTGCAAAGTAATGTTTACTCCGACCAAGGGCTTTCTCAGTCTCATGCTCTGCCAGGGAAGAGGGGAAGCTGGGAGGAAGCAGAGACAGGACACTTGACCCAAACTGGCCAAAGGGGTATTCCATACCACAGCACGTCATGCCCAGTATAGAAACTGGGGGGAGTTACCTGGAAAGCCCAGATCACTGCTTGGGTCAGGCTGGGTATCGGTCAGTGGGTGGGGAGGGGGTGTGTGCTCTCCCCTTGTTTTATTTCTCTTATCATTATTATTGGTAGCAGTAGTGGTTTGTATTATACCTTAGTTACTGGAGTGCTGTTATCGCAACCCGTGGGAGTTACATTCCACCGATTCTCCTCCCCATCCCTCTGGGAGCAGGGGTCGAAGAAGGAGGGGAGTGAGTGAGTGGCTGCGTGGTTTCGAATTACTGGCTGGGCTTAAACTACGTCAGTGAGTTACTGAATGGAGAATCTCCACAGTTACAATGAGTCTCTATAGCGTGAGAGTGAGAGCCAGAATCTTTCCTGCAACTCTATGGAAAAGAAGATATAACAACCTACCACTGAGTCAGCTACAGCAGTCTACGTAGGAGCAAGCTGTGTTCTCTGTTTACAACACACACACTTGCAGTGATTTCTTTATGTAATGCCTTTATTTCTTTACAGCCTCTGAAACAATATTTTCATAGAATCATAGAATAGTTAGGGTTGGAAAGGACCTTAAGATCATCTAGTTCCAACCCCCCTACCATGGGCAGGGACACATTGCACTAAACCATGTCACCCAACGCTCTGTCCAGCCTGGCCTTGAACACTGTGCCAGGGTTGGAGCATTCACAACTTCCTTGGGCAACCCATTCCAGTGCCTCACCACCCTCACTGTAAAGAACTTCTTCCTTATATCTAATCTAAACTTCCCCTGTTTAAGTTTAAACCCATTACCCCTTGTCCTACCACTACAGTCCCTAACCAAGAGTCCCTCCCCAACATCCTAATAGGCCCCCTTCAGATACTGGAAGGCTGCTATAAGGTCTCCATACAGTCTTCTCCAGGCTGAGCAGCCCCAACTTTCTCAGCCTGTCTTCGTAAGGGAGATGCTCCAGCCCCCTTATCATCCTTGTGGCCCTCCTCTGGACTTGCTCCATGTCCTTTTTATGTTTTATGTACACAATACTCCAAGTGAGGTCTCACGAGAGCAGAGTAGAGGGGCAGGATCACCTCCTTTGACCTGCTGGTCACGCTTCTTTTGATGCAGCCCAGAATACGGTTGGTTTCTGGGCTGCAAGCGCACACTGAAGCCAGCTCATGCGAAGCTTCTCATCAACCACACCCCTAAGTCCTTCTCCGCAGGGCTGCTCATTGCAACTGCTAAAAATTCTTGGTTTGAGGGTGACTTTTAGTACTGCAGAGCTTTAACTGAATTTTCTTTCTCTGCCAGCTAGGGTTAAACCATGACAAATAGTACCTGACCAATTGTTTTGGTAAGTTCAGCTTGGTAGGTAGGCCTAACTTTAGGCACCTAATTTAGTTAAGAGTCATTAAGGCAGGGTGCCCAAGGGAGACAGGTGTTGCAGCATAGGTTCCTGTGTTTGAACAGTCCTCTGGTATAATTTCTCTCATTTTGGTCACTATGAGAAGCTTTAGGATATCACTGTCTTGATCTCATTCAAGCAGATAGAAAACACTTTCACAGGTGCCTGTGAGTACTAGCTAGAGAGGTGCTTGCAAGTGCAGGCTGTCTCCTTGGGGCTGGCTGCAATGGAATGTTATGTGTAGACTATCCAAAAAAGTGTGTGTGTCCATAAGCTGAGTCACAGTCATTTGAGACTTCACTTTTTATACTAAATGTGTAATTATCAAACACTTCTTTCTACTCTTTAAAGTCTTAGATACCATAGTAAGTCATAAATATTTCTAAAATACTGCAAGGAAGAGTCAGTAAAATACGTTAACAAACTAAGCCTAATTTGCTTATTTATAATGGATTCTAACTTCAAAAATTAACATGAGATAATGGTCATTCTTTCTCTTTCCAGCGATCAGGTGGGGCCTTGGCTGTCCCTTTGTGTGCATTTCAAGGAACTGTATCTCTTCAGGCACCCACAGGAAAAACACTGTCTTTATCCACATATGAGGTAAGCACTGAAGGGCATAAAATAACACCCATGTCAAAGAAAATTGAAGTGTATCGATCTAAAAGTGTTGGTCACGAGCCAAATGCTGAGGAGTCTCCTAATACGTTTGCTGACACAAGTGTTAAAATTCATTTAGAGGTACTTGAAATTTGTGACAATGAAGAGGCCCTGGATACTGTGTCAATCATCAGTAACATCAGCCAGTCCTCAACACAGGTAAGGTCTCCATCCTTACGTTATTCACGGAAAGAAAATAGGTTTGTCTCATGTGATTTAGGGGAAACTGCCTCCTACTCCCTTTTCATACCATCAAACAATCCTGACAGCGATATTAACATATCAATTCCGGACACTGTCGAAGCTCATCGTCAGAACAGTAAAAAGCAGGATATGGAGAAAGGTGGTTATCAGGAAGAAATACAAATATTGAATAAAGCATACAGAAAACAGGAAGAAGATGGCGACAGCAATTAAAAGGTATTTAATCTAGACATCTAAAATGATTTGACAGACATTGCTCCTCTTGACTCAAGTTACCCTAGCAGATACAAGCATCAACTGTTTTTTTCCTAGCATATACATTAGGTCTTTTGGGGTCCACTGTTAAATAGATTAAAACTTTTGATGATATATGGATCAGATAACAATACTTAAGTGCTTCACAACTTTGCATAGTGAATTTCCAGTTATTTATATATGTATTTATTTGAGAAACAAATGCGTCAAAAAGGAATCCTAAATAAAGTTTTAAAAAAACAGCTTTGATTGCTTGTTGGCGCTGGGTGGTCTGTCTGTGTGAACCTGTGGAAAATGAGGGAGCAGCTCCACAGGTGCGAGGTTCTGCTCTTACTGATGTGCCAGACCTGAAACATTTATCTTAAATAAATGTAGTGAAACATAAGACTAGCTCATTTAGTTGACTTAAGTAGAGGATTAAGAGGTCTGTAAATGGTTTAATTTTCTCCTGCGCTATCCATGATTTATATGTAACACCTATGTAAGTGGCCATTGTATACACCTTTAAATGTAGGTGGCTGCAGTGTAAGCCTGCACATTTTGTAAATACGACATTGTTAAACTGAAGTGTTTTCATGGTTGACATTTCTTCGATCAAATGTGACAAATGTTGGCTATTTTATGCTGTCCCCTTTTTTGCCTCCAAGATCTCTACCAAGTTAAGACATTTCCTGACATTACAGAATATTTGCAACTCAATCCAGATCAAGACAGCATTTGAAATGCTTGAAGAGCTAGGACATCAAAATTAATCTGAATAATTCTTCATGTCCGAGTTGTCCCTAAGCAAGGAATAGTTTTACAGTGTCGCCTTCTTCCTCAAGGCCCATGTGAAGCTAATACTTTTCTCAACACAACCACAAGCACATGTCGCTTGCAGGGAGTTGCAGGAGTCTGTCATGGTTTAAGCCCAGCTGGCAACGCAGAGCCACTCAGGCACTTGCTCACTCCCCGCTTTCTTCCCCCTCCTGCTCCTGGAGGGATGGGGAGGAGAATCAAAAGAATGTAATTCCCATGGGCTGAGATAAGAGCAGTCCAGTAACTAAGGTATAATACAAACCACTACTGCTACCACCAACAATAATAATGATAGGGGAGTAACAAGGGGAGAGAATACAACTGCTCACCACCCACTGACTGATACCCAGCCTGACCCGAGCAGCGATCTGGGCCTTCTGGGTAACTCCCCCCAGTTTCTATACTGGGCATGATGTGCTGCGGTATGGAATACCCCTTTGGCCAGTTTGGGTCAGATGTCCTGTCTCTGCTTCCTCCCAGCTTCCCCTCCTCCTTGGCAGAGCATGAGACCGAGAAAGCCCTTGGTCAGAGTAAACATTACTTAGCAACAACTAAAAACATCGGATTCAGCGTTGTTCCCAGGCTGAAAGTCGAAAACACAGCACTGCACCAGCTACTCAGAAGGAGAAAAATGACTGCTGTAGCTGAACCCAGGACAAGTCTTACTGTCTCGCAGCAAGAACACTACTGGGGTTTATGTCATATATATTTTGTTAGTAAACTTGTCATCACTCCTTTTTGGGTGGACCCTCATGCTTCATACCTGAGAGTTACAACTGATGTGTGGCTTCTTAGGAGGGGAATCAGGAGCTATTCAAGGTGGCCAAACTTAGAGACTGAGCTTAAACATCGACCTCAAGAGAGTGCTCTGGTTACTTAAAGCGGGTCCTAACCTGTATCACCCTCAGGAGGAGCCTGTCTCTAGTGACTTATAAGGAAGCTAGAACTAAGTATAAACCCAACATAAAATCAATGAATACTCTAGTTTGTGTCAAATTCAGACAAGCCAAGGTGGAAACAGTGGAAACAATGGCGCTCTCAAGTCTTACATGAAATATGCAGCATATGATTAAAATGCTACTGCATTTTGACTGAGTGCTCTTTTTCTGAGGGTTTGTCATTCATTTCAGTTAAACAGAGATAAATAATACCCTGAGGACTTCCAGCAGTTTAATTAAAAATTACACCGTTTCTTTAAGGAATACATTTAATTTCCAGTGGTATATGTGACAACATAACCATTTAGGTATCTGCACCTGTTTTGCGCTTGGTGGGAACATGCAAGGGAAAATAAGCACAAGCCCATTCAGGATTCTGTTATGGGTTATGAACAGACAGAGCAAAAGGGCCAACTACTGTGTCTGATTGCACTCAGCATTTGATACAGAGGCATAAAAACAAGCAGATGACTTGCCTTCTCACTTCACCAATGTAAATCAGGCATGCCATCGCAATTGGTGGGGCTCTGCTGGTGTGACAGTGATGTAGCACTGAAGAAAATCAGGGTCAAAGTCTGCAGGTTGCTGTGATAGAGATGGATCACTCTGCAAGCTGTGCTTTCTGCGTACTGCCTTTCCAAGGTGAAAACAAGGGCTCTCATAAGATTGCCTCAAGGCTTTCAGTTCCACTAAGATGCTGTGTTATGTTTCAGATTTAACTACAGTATAAGGAACAACCAGTGGTAAGTCTATTAAATAAATCTCTATCCATACACATAGAGCAGAGAGACACATTCTGCTGGCTCTGAATATACTGCTTTCCTTCGTGTTCTGTGGAGGGAATGCAGGAAGTATCTTTATAGCAACAGACACACTTGATCCAGATAAAGGTAGCAAAAGTGAAGGATGCAGTCCAGCACAACTTCGGTTTGGTCAGGTGTGTGTTTTCCCTGGAAGTGATTTCAACTATGTTAACAAGATTACGTGCTGATATATTAATCTCTGATGGACATGCTTACAAAAGGTAACATTTGGAGGCATTAAAATTCTGTATAGCTGTGACCCAAAGCTTGACCTAATTGTAGAGTGTTGTCTTGCTGCTGTAATAAAACATAGATTTTATTTAATGAATCTGTAAATTTGATAATGTACAAGGTCTTATTATTTTATATTGTGCTCTGAATGACTCACATCATTAAACAATTTAGTGTCTAAAAAGCCAAGTTGTAATTATTGAGTAGGTATCAGCTCCATGCACAGAGCACCAGAAAACTTGGTGTTTGAGAAAATTTCCTACTGGTTGGTTGTTCACAGAAGTGCCTTCATTTATTATTCGGACTTAATTTTTAAAACCACTTATAAGAGGTTTTTAAGGATTTTTTTTTTTCCTCCTCTGTTGTTTTCCCCCTGTCTGACCTTTCAATGTGTTTCAGTGACAGCTTGACATTTGAGGGCAAAGTGTGTCAGTGACCTTTGGAAGATGACTTGAAAGAGGCCTTGTCTCTGTTCAGACATCACAGCAGCTGGGTGAAAAAATCCCTTGGAAAATGTGACTTGAATCAGCGCCCAGGCTGCCCCTGCTCTTGGGACATGGGTGTTGAATAATGCAAAGGACAGAAAACAAGAAACTGGGAAATAATTTTTGAGATAATCTTCAGTAAGCAATATATCCAGTGGGTCAGAATTTCCTTTCAGTGGCACTCACATACACTAAGAATAGCATTATATTAGCAGAGTTACAAGGAAATAAATCCATTTATACACAGGGCCAGGCCCAAGAATCTTAAATGTCTCAAAGGATTGTGCTTCTTGACATGAAAGATAGAGCCAGGTTCTGAAATGTAAATTTTTTTGTACTAATCTTGGTAGAAAACATATCTTACAGTGTCATACTATTTCAAAATATGATAATTTCATAAAAATAATGTTACATTTATACGCTATTTTACTTTTATAGATTTAGGGTTGCTCTATAGATTCTGGAACATGATTTCCCTTTCCAGTATGTATCACTGTAATGATTTTCAGGATGAGTGGTTGCGTGTTAATGTTGCTCTCTTTTAATGAATTTTGCAGATTTAGATGTATTGGAGTAGAATAAATTCTGCTTTTCTAGACTGCAGCAACAGCTTCTACAAGAATTACAATACCCATATCTCTCTACTCCTGTACACTCTCTGTTTTATAAAACAAAACAATTCTAAAGGCCTCCAGTCCTTGCACAGACAGTCTTTACTCACAGAGACAGTCAGTCCTATTGACTGCAGTGCTGCTGGTATGCAGTAGCAAGATTTACTCACTGGTCTGGGAGCTGTAATGTGGGATCCTCTTTTGTTGTGTCTCCCCTTCTCAATGTTTACCTGACATGTTCCATGCTTCTTCATTAGGAGTTTAACTTTAAGGAATCCCACTTCAAAGTACTGAAGGTAGAACACTATCTTCCATCCTCTTCAAGAGCATGCTGCTGCCTAGAGCCCATATTGTACAGGTGCATGGTTTTATGTCACGACAGTGGGCTACTGAATGTGAATGTGGACAGTTCTTACAAGGCATGGAAAAGGCCAGTAATATGCAAACCACTGAGATCACTTCAAGAAATACATCTTTTCGTACATATTAGAAATTTATTTTTACATGAATAGGTATACGTTTACTATCTTTCCAACATCTAAATCTACAGATCTGCTAAAAATATTTGTGTTTGTAGTGTGTTCTTTAGAATGTGTTCTTTTTGCAGTGTTAAAAGGCATGGCTGAAATGCTACAGCCACATGCATCCATACGGAAATTCCCTCTTGCACTAAAATCCCACTTATTTCAAATGGGTGCACTACTTAGGTGTCCAAATACACTGTTATGAATACTAGATCCGTCAGAATAAATCTGTTGAAGTCACACAGGTGATTCAAGGTAACCTGGAGCATTTTTCTTCAGTAATTTTTAAGGAGATACAGCATACAAAACCAGCTTTCTGACAGCTTATTGGTTCTGGGCATGCAGAACCCAACAGGAGATGTGACAGCGTGTCTAAGTGAAGCGGCATCTGAGAGCGTGGGCACACACACTGTTGGTGGGATGTGTACGGGTGGTCACCAGGGGCCATTTATTCCAGGTTCTGCTGGATTCAGGTTAGGTCTGCTGTCCTGGTATATCAAAATAACAGAACTAGAGATTGTAAGTGCCGCAATTTATATTCACCTACAAGGTAATGAAGGCTGGAAGGCAAGCTCGTTTGTGCGGGGATCATATTGTTAAACTGACAGGAAGGTTCATACCTGAGCAGCAGGATGTGTTCTCCCATCTAGAATCCTACCCATCCCACCCTTTCCCAAGATGTTGGGCCACTCTGCCCGGTTTTGGCCTTTGTAAGTAGGCCAGTGACATGTTTCAGCAGGGGATCTTTTAACATGTCTTGGATCTCTGAGAATTTACTTTGTGCTACTCTGGCTCTTTTTTACTCCCTAGTTGGTTGTCACTTTGAGACTTGTGAAGAATGCTATGAAAGTACTGTTAGTTGGTGTAGGTGGCACATGGAGTCATGGAGCGTGCTTCCCTAGTCTGCATTAAGCCACAGATGCAGGATGAGAAGTAAGGAAGAAGTATATTTCCTCTGGGATTTCTCATTTCTCTCCCATACTCCTTCCTTAATTTGCCTTTCAGATGATCTTCAAGGCATTGGGATTTTGGTTTGCATGTGTTAAGCCCGTGGAAATAAGCATTTCCTTAGGCTTGGAAGAGGATAACCCTAGCAGCAAGACAAGTGGCTTCTTGGATGCATAAAGCATTTTGTCAGGGAAAAGGAAAAAAAAAAATTCGTATGTTGAACTCAAGCACCTACTTCTTACTTCTTTACATAGCCAACTGCTGGGGGTTGTTGGACCCAGTTGCAGGTAAACTGTAAGCAGAGAAAAAAAAAAAGGAAATGGTTTCATTTGAAAGAAGCAGGCCTTTACCTGAAACAAGTTTTAAAATGAGCGTGTAACACTGTTTCAGAGATCTGAATGCTAGGAATTTTTAAATGAATGTAAATAAAACCAACAGAGAAAAGGTAAAAAATTATGTAAAGAAATGAGACCGAAGAAGCATTTACAGATGCACAATGGTATTCAAAGAAACAAAAAGAACATTAATTAACTGTTGAAAGAGGTATAATTGTGTGAATAATTTCATCTCATTTAAAAGGTTTAATTTACTGTTCCGGAGAACTTGGACAAATTATACCACATACAGCCAGCAGGCCCACAGCTGGGAGCTATGTTAAATACATATATTCTATTTAAAGAAGCAGCAATAGGAAGACCCCTCTGGTACACAGAAAGGGGATAGTGATGAAGACTGACATTTAATGTTTCCTTAAAATCCTGTCTGCCGCCTCAGAATGGAGAAGTCAGAACTCAGGTCTGTAAACTGAAACGAGCACATTCATGTGAGATAGACTTAGGTGGCATATTGCAGCGAGTACATAGCCTCATTTAGTCGCAGCAATGGGAAGACCTCTTTGGTACACAGAAAGGGGATAGTGATGGAGACGGACATCACCCCGGCGGCCTGGGGACTCGAACCAGTGGCTGGCGGCCCCG
>NW_009926031.1:1779-14683 GCF_000696875.1 Nestor notabilis | reverse complement strand
AATAATAATATAATACTGTATATATTTAATACACTGATTTTTTTCATCCACATCTTTGCTCAGCTGCTAGGTTTTCAGTGCTCTCTACGGAATATCACTTTGAAACTGTAAAAGTCTTCAGTAATGTACATTCAACAACTTGCAGCTGTACATAAAATTGACATTGTATTTAGGCTGACTTAAAGCCTGTTCAAGTGGACTTTGAGGCTGAGTAACTTTTTTTTCCCCTTCTTATCCCAGATTAATTTATTGGCTGTGAAGAGCCACGGACACTTCGTGCCCTGATGGGGGACTCGGGATCCAGACGATCGACTCTAGTATCTCGGTTGCCAATATTCAGGAGAAGTGTTAGCCGGAGACACGACTCTCTTCCCTCCTCGCCTTCTTCTGCTAATGCCATTGGTGCCCACACATCCTCCCCATCCAGCACTAACTCCAGCTCAGGGAGCACAGGGAAGCGCCGGAGCATCTTCCGCACTCCTTCCATTAGCTTCCATAACAAGAAAGGGAGTGATCAGAAGCCTGACTCTGCTAGTCAAAATGTTAACGTCTCAAATGGTGCCCAGTCCTCTCTCAGCACTTTTGAAAAACTGAGCTTAGAGGAGCACATTAAAAGCAGAGGAAGGCATTCAGTTGGCTTTGGCAGCTCACGCAGTAAGAAGATAACAAGGTCTTTGACAGACGATTTTGAAAAGGGAAAGGAGCCCTCGGCTAATAAGAATGTCTTTATAAATTGCATAAGCTCTGGGAAGAATGAGGGTGATGATTCAGGCTTTGCAGAGGAGCAGAGCCGATACTCTGTCAAACATTCCACGCGGAAACTTCTCCCGAAATCTTTTTCATCGCACTACAAATTTTCTAAACCAGTACCAGAGAGTCAGTCAGTTTCCTCTGTGCAACAGTCCAGGTGTTTGCTAGAGATTAAATCGTATGTAGAAAGTGAACCTGTAATCACCAAGTCCTCTCCTCCATGTTCAGCCGAGACAACAGAGTGCATGGGAAGCTCCTTACAGTCCCCACTGCTCTCAGCTGACCTTACAGCTGCCCAGACCCCCTCTGACTTTGTTGCTCTGACAGAGGATTCTGTTTCGGAGGTTGATGCTCTGGCCAGCAGCGGGACCGGGGTGCTGCTTACAGAGGATTTTGGCCACAATGTCTCTACCTCTCAGATCTTTAATCCTGCTGCGGCTCCTGCAGGGGAAACGGATATTGTACAAAGTACTTGCCATTTTACTGGTGTATCTCCTGTGAGTCATGCAAGCTCATGTAGTGTTGACTCTAATACTTTATTCAAAACCTCAGATGCTAATCAAACAAGAGTATTGTTGCAAGCCAATGAACTACATATCAACGATGCCAGGCACATAGGAGAAATTAACTCTGCAAACACACATTTAGAAAACTTTGCATTACAGTGTAGAGAAGAACCAGTGATACCCTCTTCAAAGGCACTGGGGTTGAGTGGGGACAGAGATGAAAGCTCACCGTCCAAGCACACAGGCGAGACAATTCCTGTAATGGAGTCTCAGACTGTTCCATGTTCTGAACCTCAGTCCTTTAAACCACTACAGGGTTATGAAACAAACCATTCTAAAGGTATGTCCTGTGGTCTTTTCACTGTTGGGCTTGGTGTTCTTTGTTTTTGTCCTCAGTTCGTCTGTAAGAATTGTTTGGTCATAAAAGTGTTTTTGCAGAGTTGCAAGTGCTAGTTAGGAAGTTCAAAAGTTGTGAATTGTGTCCTCCCAAAATTGTAGGATTAAAGTCTACGATTTTTGAGTTCATGTTTTACAGTTTGCAAACACCTATCAGTGCTGTTTGTATCTATGCTTTCCCGTGGTAGAAAATGAATTAAGAAAGAGAATATTGATCCTTGCCTCTTGATGAAGGCTGAAGCTGGGATATTTTTGAGGCATGTCTGTTTTGGACTCGAGCCAAAGTGTTGCATTGTTTGAGATAAAACATCCCCAGAAAAATAATCCTTCTTTTAGTCCAGTTCTGATAACTAGTATAGTTTATCTTATATCGATCTGGGTTTTGAAATTTCCTGATTCTTGCTTGCTCTATCCAACTGATGATATGGAATAGCTCGGAGTGGGTATTTCTGTGACAGAGTATGAAAGATCCTATTTCTTCTTCCATCTGAAATAACATTGTGCAAGTTGTCATTACGAAATCGATGAAACAGAGTTAATTACCATCTAAATTTCACACTGGATCTTTAGTTTCTTCATAAACATTTGGAAATATTAACAAGATTAAGTGGAAAGGCTGTGCCTAGAAATCCCATTTTAGCGAGATGCAGATGAATAAAGGCACCAGGACCTTGAGTGAAGGACACCTGTCAGAAGACATTTATCTCTGACAGTTTGTTTTCTCAAGCTAGCCTAAAGACTGATGCTTCCTTGCATAACCCTGAGGTTTTATCTGGTGGGTCAAAATTTGTGAGACTTAACATGTCTGCATCTATAGTATTTGTATTAGAAGATGATTGAGAGTAAACTTATATGAATTCATACCCATCTTTTTGCTTGGACATTTATAATCTTCATGTCTTTACATAGGTATGTAGATTATAAGCAATCAAAAGGAATCTTGTTTTTTGAATCATTTGTCACTGCAAGGCTTGGTTGGATATCTTGTACATAAATAGCAATATAAAGTATAATTAATCCACTACATTAGCTTTCACCAGAAGGGACGTCTCTCCCTCAGACCTTAGTCAATTGGGAGAAAAAACATTTCCATTTATGTATGTTACTGGTCCTGAGTACTCGGTTGGTCTTCCTTGCAACATTGGCTCATCCTGTAAATGAGCTCATCCTTTAGAATCTGTTATTTGCGTGTACTGCAGAACAGCAAGTGAGCAGCTCAGAGTGATGTTTAGAAATACACAGTGCATTTGAAACTCATTCATCAGCAGTTGTATATTTAATCTGCATTTCTGGAAGGCAGCTAACTGGAGTTGAAACTGTGACAGAGGGATTTTTGTAAATGGGATTAATGTTCACAGAAACACTAGAGCCAACACTGCACTATATAAAAATCATGATTAATTGTTAGGGTTCTATAGGGCTGTTCAAAATGCAATTTCTTTTTCACTTGTGTGGTGAAGAATGTATTTAAAATTAGAAATTGTCCAAGCAAAGGAACCATTGGAAAAAGATATACAATACTGCCATATGAAATTATACAAATATAGAAAAAACTTACATGGCATTCAGTAACATATGGTTATAAATAGTTATATCTGTTACAAACAAACTGGTTTGAATATTTAGTCTTGCTAAAATAGTATTTAAAACCAGATGTGAATGCAAAATATTTCCATGCATTTTCTCTGGTAATAGATATTTTCTCTTCCATAGCTGGTCTCACAGCTGATATCATTATAAATAGCATCATGAATGTGACATTAATGTATAAGCAGGTTTAATGTGCCATATATTTCTTAGTATAGAAATAATTTATGTAATACCTTTTTGTATTTTTGTGACACAGATTTTTTAAAAAGCTTTACAGAAAATGTCAGTTCTCTTGCAAAAGACAAAAGAAAATAAGATGTTCTGTGTTGCATTTATTATGCTATTAGGCTTTTCGCTTTCCCCATCTCTAAATCTGCCCTAACACCTCAAAATGTAATTTTTCTCCTCTTTTCTAATGTGTTACTGTTTAACTGGAGTTATGCTATGACTTGACCCTAAAAACCTGAACTTGCCTTGGAACGTAGGGTAAGGCAGGTTGGGTTTTGGCACCAGTAAACCAGTGATTGTTTCTCTGGTGGGTTTTACTGAAGAGTGGTATGGAAGTATCCTAGAACAAGGGGAGAAAGGAAAGGATGGAGCAGAGAAGATCCTTCTGGATTCTGCGAGGAGCCGTGGACTGGGCTTCAGTGCACTGAGTGTGCTGGTCACTGGAGGATAAACAGCAAACTGGTGGCCCAGGTGATGCTTTTATCTAGGTAAATCAGGATCTGCTTTCTATAGAACATCTCTTACACAATTGCATTTCAATGTAAACATTTCAAGGAAATCAGTGTTCTCATTAAGAAAATAGCTGTAGAGAGTACCTCCCTCTAATAATTGCTGGTTGCTTCTCTGTTTGTAGTTGATCTTGCCAATAGCTTCAGTCCATACCGAGAAGGCAGATTTGTTGAGAAGCGACTGAGATCCTCTTCAGAAGGTACTGCTGGAGGCAGTCGGCTGATCATAAAACCGAAGGCTGGAAATACAGAAGAGCTTAACAGCCTACGGAAGCAGAGAGCAAGCTCATCCTCTTCAAAAATGAACAGCATGGTAAGTTTTATTCCCATATGTGTACGTTTTTGTTTTTCTATGGTGGGAGTAACTGTGATGAGAAGCAGCAACTTTAAAAGCAGTGGATGGTAATAAAGGTGCATATGTGGGGCATGACATACACTGTCTCAGGCTCCCAAAATGTGATCCAGGCTCAACTATAGATATTGAAAGCATTTCTTCCTAGGGTGTGACATTGTGAAAGGTTTGCATACTTTGTGAAGAGATTCTTTTCTTATTTATTTGTCATACTTTGCTTATTTGCCTGACAGAAAAATAGTGGGAGAGGGAACTGCAGCAAAATTCAGTATCACTATTTTTGAGGATAAATACAGTGGGCTACTCTCTAGAAACATTATGTTACCATGTTAGTTATTTCATGGACTTGTGTGGTATGAGTGAGATGAGAAGTTGGATAGAGAGGAAATTGTCTGTAAGGAGGCTCACTTGAAAGGTTGGAGTGGTCCCTTTTGAATCTGGTGACAAGTTTGAATGCTTTCACTCTGGACAGAAGGTAAGGAGGAGAGGAAAGGATCTTCTCTAAGAACCGTTGAGGGTCCTAAGGACTGGCAAAGCTAAGAGAGATCAGATAACTGCAGAAGATGACTTTTGAAACCCCTTCTAGTGAAACACTAATAAAATTGTTGACTGACAAGTTTGTGCTTTCCTATAGTCAGTGAGAGCAAACATTTTAACATCAATGTAATTTATACTTACACGTGTGCTCTCCAATGAGAGAGATAGAAAGGGTTCTAAGATTGGACATCTACAGCAATGGCATCCACTCTTTAGCTTATGGGAATCACTAAAACAAGCTTTATGGCCAGTATTAGTTTGAAATATTTTATTCAACATGCTAGCTGGAAAAATGAGGATTCATTTTGTATTCTTACCTGAAAATGACTTTCCACAGAAAGCAAAAAGCTCTTATCCTTACCTAGAGTTGCTGAACAGATGTGTAAATAAAGGGGCTTTTCCTTTTCCAGGTGTACTTAATAGACATTATGTCACAATGATGCAGGACCAAACACATCCCTCAGAGACTCTGAAGTGAACACAACTGCCTTTTTGAGGAGGGGATTTTTGCAGTTTTTCAGGGATGTGAAACTGATTGGTGCAAGCTAATGTTAGATTTCCAGTTATATACTCTTCAAGTGTAGTTTTACAGGCTAATACTAAAACTCAACAACTCATACCATAACTTAGACAACTTTTATGACTGTGTGTTACTTTGTCTGTAATTAAATGTAACATCATCTCTCACCCAAGAAGCTAATGAAGGCTTAAATTCTCTTCCTCTGTGAGATTTGCCAATACTATTTCCTGGTTGGTCATTTAAAATTGTTCCCCAGAGAAAGATGTGATTTAGTGTGAAATGCCCACATGGAAACTGTGGCAAGAAATTGGAGTTTGAGGGTTTCTCAAGAGGATGTGAAATTTATCTTTGGTCTGGGCAGATCTTGCCCCTGTGTCTGAGTGTATTACCTAAATGTTCCTTTGTGCCTGGGCTCACAAATGCTGCTGTGGATGGCAGGAGAAAATCACATCAGTACCAAGCAAATTCTTACTATGTATGGCCAATGCACAACAGAATTTCCAGTGTACCAGTGTCCTGCAGCAATGGTCACTAAAAACACTCAAAAGAAATGGAATTACTTAATGACTTTTACAGAAACGTTTGCCTGTACACCCACTTTGTGTAACTTGGGCAGATTGGATTCAATAACAGGAGGATTCTCTTCTTACGAGTATCAGGTTGTGCAGATTTATCAGTATTCACTGATTAATGTTATACTACCTGAAAGAGCAGGAGGCAAATTAATTTTAGGAAGGATAAGATTTTACACATCTACCTGTTTTGTTTCTAGATTGTTGACAATTGTCAGATGAAATAGTACAGTAAGGTAAAATTTATTTCAACAAAACCCCTTGAATTTTTAAAAACTTTTATTTTATCCACTGGATTATTATACCCAGAGATACAGCATAGAAATCAAGAGGTAGGATTTTAATTTAAATAGTAAAAAAAAAAATAATTTTGTGCTATTAAGGTATACATTTATAGCGTATTTCTCTGTTTTTGCAGGAAGTTCACATTGAAGTATAAGTGAATAACATTTTTAAAAGCCAGAAAGAATATGATGACATTTAAAGATGCTGTTTCATGTAGGCATACAGAGCAATACAGAGCATTATGCAGATGTAGTTTCTGTCCTAAAAAGCTGGTTAACCCTGGCTCAAGCCTGTAAAACTTACTTGGTTTTTTAGACCCAAGCTATTATGCAGATCTCTGCATTCATTTAAATACTAGGCTAGGATAATGGCATAGCACTTCATTCTGTTTAACCCTGTATTAATGATGGGACTAGGAAGGTGACAACACAAGTAACAACAGGAAGTAAGCAAAATGGGGGGGGGGAAAAAACATGTGTAAAAAAAGGGGGGGGGGGGGCAGGTGGTGATTTGAGTCTCTGATTCTTCACATTTTGTGTATGAAATCCATGTGATTTTTCTTTTTCCATTTTCTCCCCTCTTCCTTCCCCATTAGTGAGCTTGTTCATAAATGGACAAGTTTCTGTTGCAAAATGTTTGTACTGTTTGTTTTTGTAAGAAAAATGCTACATGAAAGTGTTTGTTTCTTTAGTAGAAAGTGAGGTATAAGAAATAGTAAACAAAACAAAACCAACACTATCCACTCTCCAACAACCAAAAAGTAAAAGAGTAAGTTGAGTTCCCTGGAAGGAAAAGGAATTAAAATTGAAGAAATGGAGTATTTTTAACACTACATATCTGATCAGGAGAAAGGCTCTTTCAAAATACTTGACACAATCAATTAATCTTTAACGCTACAGTAGCAGATTGTTGCAAATGAATGATTCTAATGACAAGTAAATACTAGATAAAGATTTAGAGTTACTAAAAATATCGTTATTAAAAATCTTAACCTAACTATTGTGTCTCTAGAAAAAAACATTAAATAAAGATTTAGAGTTACTAAAAATATCGTTACTAAAAATCTTAACGTAACTATTGTGTCTCTAGAAAAAAACATTAGTCACTCTCTATGGCTATCTGTATTCACTTTGTTCAATTTTGGAAGAAAATGAGGCAAAGGCATTTAAGGGATCGCAACTTCATAGGGGATTGCTGAGGCTTCCCTGCCAAGGGACAGTATTGCCGTTCAGTTCTGCTCTGCAGCACTGAGTGAGTGGCAGCAGCTATGGATGCTGGTTTTCTGCCATCATCCAGATGTTATGTTAGGCTGAAGAAGCTTTGTAACATGGAAGATGCCCTTTCCTCACAAACTGAAGAAAGTCCTCCAAGACTCTGCTTTCTTTCTCCTGTTGGCAGGCAGTGTGGACTCCTTCTGCTGAGGGGCTAGTGGGAGTAAGGAGCCAGAACTGAGGGGATGCTGGATTTTCACAGGAGATGAGAAGCAGGAAAAAAGATGAGCACTGAGAAACCGTTCTTCCTCCTAAAAAACTTGCTCAGCAGAGTGTTTTTGGCATGATTGGCAGTGCTTTTTGAAGGTGATAGGTAAAAACTTAGATAGGTGGATCTTCTTAACACTGAGAATGTGTATCAAACCCACAAAGTCACCACCTCCTGCATGAGTGACATTAACTCACTTGTGAGATGCTGAAAGTAATTTACAATCTGGACGAGAGCAATGCTACTCGTAAATGAGATAAAGGGAAAGAAAAAAGTCTTGCAGAATAACTCTGAAGTTGTGCCAGTTTTGTATTAAAGTAAAGAATGAACTGAAAGAGATGGTCGAGATCAACCACTTAGATTATTAATTATGTGTTTTTCACTAGAATAGTTTCAAATCCTTCATTCTTGCAGTGACTGATTTCAGCCACAAGATGACACCATTTCTTTAAAAATGGTTTTAGACTTTAGTATTACAATTACACAAAAGGTGAGAACTGCAATTCAGAACACGTTTTTGGAGCAGTTTAATGTTGATTAGCCTCTGCAGTATAATAGACCCTTTTCAAATGAACATGGTTGATACAGATGCAATATAAAGAGATTCATAGAAAATATATATATATACATATATATATAAAAAACTCTGGTAATTCAAATGTTCCAACTATGAAGTCATCAGTTACAGCTTTAAATATTTAGACATAACATATAGATTAGTTAACTAATCTCATAAGATTGATAGAGGTTATGATCTCTCTGTTCTCCATCTAGGTGGTGGTTCTTTTCCAATGTGCAGGCGAGGCAAAAAGAAAGAAATTAAAAAAGCAAACCAGCATGGTAAAAGACTAGGATGGCCTGAAATATGCAGCTTTGCAAGACCAATGAAAAGCAAATGCATCTGTGTAGTTGAAATTTAGGAAAAAATTATAATAACCGTATTGAAAAAAATAGGACCAGACTCCCAAATCACTGTAAGTAACTTCTTTAAGGGATTGGGAGACAGGACAGCAGGAAAATAGAGTTAATGAGCTGCAGTACTTAGAATTAACAGTAGAAATTGAGGTGAGAGCAACAAAATTATCTATCACTTCTCATAGCAGTGGCTAATATGGAAAGACAACAATCCTAAGTATGACCTTTACCAGCACTAAAGAGGAAATATTTAAAAAAAAAAAAAAAAAAAGCTTTTTTTTTTCCTTACGTTGCTGATAGAAGTTTTGAAATGCTAGCAAATTAGCTTTAAAACCAGATAGTCATGAAGGATGGTATGATTGAAAGTACCTGTATGTTACCACAAGTTAAAAAAACAGCTTCAGAGGATTGTTGGGGCTCCTAGACCATGCTGCCCAACTTCAAGACATGAGCTGCACTGTGCTGTTGAGAAATAGGATGGCATGTATGCAGTAGAACGAGAATGCCCACTTACATTTGGCTTTCAAAGACCGGCCTTTCTGCCTCTCCGATTGTTTAAAAAAAACCCCAAACTCCAAAACTATCTTGTCTTACCCACACCTGGCTATCAGCAAATGTGCTACATTACTAAAAGAAACCTAATTTTTCAGCTTTTTCCTGACTCAGTGGGTGAATACTATCACTGTCCCTTCTGTTCTGCAGAACTGCATTTCTCTGGGCACTCTCTTGAGCACAGGTGCTTATTCAGTTTCTCATACTTGAATCTTTTCTACATGTTGCTTGTTTTTTTTTTATATTCAGCTACAAGTTTTCATCCTTGCAGGTAAAAATTTTTATGCTTGCCCTCAGTGCTGCATCATCCTCTCCTTTTGCCTAGAGCAGGGCAGCCTTGCCTGTTTGTGTCAGTCCAATTAGTGCTGCACAACTGATTTTTCCAGATTGTTGCTCTGTGACTGTGTCATTTCTTTCTTTGTATTTTTCCCATGGTTCCAATATATTAGGTAAAACTGCTTGTTGCCGGTTAAAGGACTTTCATGGCCTAAGGTCATCCTAGCTTTTTTCCTTCAGCTTTAACAGTGATTCAAGTCTTCATTATCCACTTGCCCAACTGTCAAATAGTTGCATTCATATTTTCTCCCATGCTGCCTATCATGGGCTAGAATAACTACAGTTACCACAAAACTTCCTTCATTTCCTTTCTAAATTTTCTTCTTTTTGCCTTCACTAGAAGTAACAACACAATATTGAACAAGATAATTTTTCAAGATGCGGTACTGTATTACTGAGGGTTTTTTTGCTTATCCCTCCAATATTGACATTTAAGCAAAATCCCGTTTTCCTCAGACTTGTATTGTGCTGATTATGCAGGGATGCTTTGATGTACCTAACATTTCAGTAAGAATATTTACAGTATAAATTAAGAAAAGTATATGCAAATCCCAGTGTTGGAATACAGGGTAGTATTTTATGGGCTATTTGCAGAGTTCAATTTGATAATGGAAGGGTTGAATGTCAGTTGAACATTAAATTTGCAAAATTAATGATTGATTAAGTGTAGAGAGGGATATCTGAAACTTTGAGAAGACATCATGAAGGTAAGTAACTGGCACAGAAATAGAGATGCTAGTGAAAGAGGTATTAACTGCAAGTATTTGAGATTCCTAGTGTATATCTCTGGAGGGAGCAGAAAGACAAAACGTAGGTCATTTTAATGGAAATGTGTTATGGCCCCTGCTTGGAATGTCTGTTTGTGATAATTATCTAATTAGCAACTGGTGTCTCAATTTTAATTAGTGTCCTGGATATTCTGTGTGACTATAACTTGGTTTTGTTATCTAGGTGGTTTGGGGTGACTTAGCAATAGTTGGATTTCTAGTGTACTTCAGAAATGGTACTTGCAATGATGGAGCAAGCCACTATATTATCCAAACCACTGTATTCCAATCTCTTTGAATAGATTTAATGTGTGTCATGCAGTATCCAAATGTGCAACTCATGAAAGTATGATGAGTGCTTTTCACAGATGACTGTTTTTAATGCTTCCTGAGTAGTCTTATTATCAAGCACCAGTTCTAACCTAGTTACTACATCATGAGAGAAATAACAGGATCCTTATCCCTGTTGATTTGAATGTACATGAATAAGGGCTAAAATGTTTTTTATGTTCCCTTTTTCTATTCTGAAAACTATGATATTTTGCTGGTGTCTGATGAAGCACTAAGCATGGGTAGAACTAGGTTGACTGCTAGTCTAGGGAGGGTTGAAGTGATTTTCACATTTGCTTCAGGTTGCTTTAACATTTTCTCCTGTTCTTTTCTCCTTGAGTATGGACTTGAGCTTCTGCTTCATACTTTCTGATGGTCTACACTGAGGCCATTTGGAAGCTGAGATTTTTATGCTGTCTGTGGCCAACACATGAGGTGGATGATGCTTTTGAAAATACATGAGTTGAATGGTTTATGAGTTACAGTGGGTGACCAGTAGAATTGAAGGTGGTTGTTTTTGTGACCTGTAAATGTGATCTGTGGAGCTTTGAGAAAACCCTGTGGGGTACATCTTCATCTGCAGGTTGGAGATACATTAATGATTAATACCTTAACAGCAGATAAGCTTCTGTCTTGACATCATTCAGTGAAGTGAATGAAGGCAATGAATGAAATATTATGGAGAGGATTTGAGTGCTCAGGGTTTCAATTCAGGTTCAAAAACGTCCCTTAACAAAACAGCCTTTTTCTGATCTATCAAAACTGTTATAAAAATATGAACCAGGTAATCAAAATACATACACTCCTTCCATGTCCCCTGCCCAACCTTCTTTAGAAATTACAAGGTTATGTTTTCTTTTAATAACTACAACCTGTTGTTTACTTGCTACACTTATTATTTCTGGTGTTTGTGATGTTCACGGAAGTTTTTTCATTGTTAAAATAGATGTTACATTTTGTTCTGTTGCTGAATTATGGGCTTTTTGCTTAATTCAAATTTCTCTCTGCTATGGTGGGCTTCTCAAGGGAGAATATTTAGGAACATCAATTCTTACTGAGCTATTCAAGCAAACCCCGTAAGACAGTGGTTCACCCTTCATGTGAAGTGGACTTGACAGCATTCGTTTATAACTAGCTTTGTACTAATGTAACAAAATTTTCCTTTAGCAATAAGTTTGGCTCATTTTGCTCCTTGGTGGAAAGAAATTGTGGAAGCACTTTAGAGCAAGAACTGTCAGGACTATTTTGATAGTATAAGGCTGAATAGTTCTATCTAAATAAGAATAAACTGCTGATTGTAGGTAAGTAGTAATTTAGGTCTTATATTCTTAATTTAGCATGGAGAAAGCGCCTTCCACACACCATTAGCATAAAAAAATAAAGGAAACAGCAAATTGGGATTTAAGCATTTTGTCTGTGATTTTTAGGTCAAGTCATCTAGAAGATTTTCAGCTAAATACCCTGTGGGAAATTAATGTTCGTAGTGTAATATACATCTCTTAACATATCAAGAGCTTGTGAAAATCAGATTGCAACTGTTGGACAATTTGAATTAATTCTTGAGATCAAGTAACTAACAGATTAATTTAAACGTGACTTAATACTTATTCTAGAATGTTCTATGCACTTCTTTAACAACATAATTATTATAGACCAAAAAAGGGTAAACTATTATTCTAGCATTGGTGTAATTATTCTCATTTAATAGAGTTATGTTATTACAGGTTGAAGGTAGAGTCATTAGCAGTTTTAAATCCCAGAGTAATCATGATAGTGGATAGATGTGTTGGTGACATAGTGAAAATAGGACAAAATTAGTTCTTTTAGTTATGTGGGTTAACCCTAGTGGGCAACTCATCACCAGGCGGCTGCTCGCTTACTCCTTACAGTGGGATGGAGAAGAGAATTGGAAAGGTAAAAGTGCATGTGGGCTACAAAAATCTGCATGTCCCAACATATACACCACCTCCAAAGACACAACTTATTTGTGGCCAAGACCTTTACTTTCTGCTCAGTGCTTGTCATGTGGAGATATGAGAGAGGTCAGGATTTACCAAAGATTAAACAATCCGATGACAAACCTAATCAATACTCCTTACCGAGTGTCACAATATGTTAATCAGTAGGAGAGGAACAGAATCACTGTGGCTGGAAGACTCCTCTGGAGAATGTCTGGTCCAACACTTCTGCTCAAAACAGGGTTAATTTGAAAGAGGTAGTACATCAAGTAGTACTGATGTACTCTGTGCTTGCATACTGGTATCCCTTTCTCATTTTAGA
>NW_009926031.1:0-1624 GCF_000696875.1 Nestor notabilis | reverse complement strand
GGGGGGGAAGCTATATTATTTTAATTGAATTCCTTCTGTGCACTGGAAGATTATTGTCATGTCTTTTATCTTGGGAGGTGCCCTTAGCACCTGCAGTACTTTTGCAGCTGTGGTACATCTTCTCAGGTTAGCATATGCAAATAATATGTACAATAGGAAACCAGAAATCACTAGGTGACTTCTCTAAGGGAGACAATTAGTGAAGATCTGAAGTTGAAATTCATAACTAGTGAATACAAATAAAACAGTATCTTGAGCTTTTCATCACATAGGTCAGATGATGCACAGATAGTTTGCATTCACTTGTTTTTTATGAAAATAAAAATTGAAAATTACCCTGGTCTTGTTCATAGAGTCACGAGTTTAGCTCCTGTCCTTTTTTTGTGCGCACCATTTCCTGCTGTGTAGGTCCCTCAAATAGTCTGTCTAGGAATATTCTGCAGTGTTTTCCCATAGGCTGCCTATTTGTATTATTTTGCTTACATGGGAATAATCCGCCCGCCCCCCCCCCCCCTCCCCCCCAGGCTATAGCAATTCAGGGTAGGATGCTTCTTCCAGGCCTTTGATCCCTTTGATAAAAAGAAGGTAATGGGGTGAGAAATGAAATGCTGTTGGGTCACTTGTTCGGTCATTATATTTGCAGTCCTTCTTGTCTTGCCATTGTGTTGCTGGAGGCAATGCTGGGTGAATCCTGGATTACAGATGTGGCAGTGGTTGGAAAACTAGCTGCAGACCCCAAAAGCTTCCATTTAGAACAAGAGCGTTTTCTGATATAGAGTCAAGTGTATGCTAGTCCATTAAATACTGAGGATCACATTTTGCATGCTGTATTATGGATTAGCTTTGGGAATGCTTATCTAGGTTAATTCACTTTTTAATGGGGGAATAGGCAAAATATATAATCCAGGAAGTGAATGAGATGTTAAAACACATTTTGTTGCCTCAGAGATCATTTTCTGTATTCATAGCTTTTACTCAGTAAAACTAATAAAATTCATTGAAAAACTACAGGCCTGGTGAATAGCTTAAGATACTTTTTTTTTTTTTTAATTTTCATAACTCACTGAGTAGGTGTTTTCATTAAAAAAAACCACACAGAGCCCCCTAAACAACACAAACCTTTCTGAAATTCATACACTTTAATTTCAGGACAGGAATGTGTATTTTTGCGTTTGAATTTTTGGTAAAGAAAGAAACATTTTGCAGTTTCGTGTTTTGAGAAGATTTATTGATTTGAAGAATATTAGTATTAGATAATTGTCTAAGATTTATAGTTACAGTCTGGATAGCTGTTACAATTTGGAGTTGGTTGGCAGTCAGAGGAACATAGGTAGTTGAGGCATAGTACTAGGTAATAGCTGGAGCAATTCATTGCAGGACACTTACAAAATGCTGTATTAAATACTGAAGAAAACCTGGGGAGGGGAGTTAAAAAGTTCAGTAACAGCCTGCTTCAGGATTTTGGACATCTGCAATAGGATTCATAGAATTATAGAATGGTGTGGGTTGGAAAGGACCTTAAGATCATCAAGTTCCAACCCCCCTGCCGTGAGCAGGGACACCTCCCACTAAACCATGCTGGCGAAAGCTCTGTCCAGTCTGGCCTTGAATGCCTCCAGGGTTG
>NW_009926030.1:7668-7932 GCF_000696875.1 Nestor notabilis | reverse complement strand
GGCTCCCCGGCACCGTGAAGCCATCCCGATGTGACCCCGCGCGTCCAATTCCATCCCGGGACGCTATCCCGGCTCCGAGGCTGACTTGGGAAAGCCGGGAATGGGGCTGGGAAGTGCTTTGCCACCATTAGTGACTCTTACGGCAGCGAGGAGGGTTCTTGTAGCGGAGCCAATCCTTAATTAAAAGCGCTGACATCATGGGGTTATAATTAAACGTGGCATTCATTAAGCTGGAATTCCGCTTGTTTTCCATAGTTTCTTTTG
>NW_009926030.1:6770-7236 GCF_000696875.1 Nestor notabilis | reverse complement strand
CTAGGAATTCCAGGAGGGAAAAGCCATCCTTTGGATTAAAGGAGGTGGAATCCATCCTAGGAATTCCAGGAGGGAAATGCCATCTTTTGGATTAGAGGTGGAATCCATTCTAGGAATTCCCGGAGGGAAATGCCATCTTTTGGATTAGAGGTGGAATCCATTCTAGGAATTCCAGGAAGGAAAAGCCATCCTTTGGATTAAAGGAGGTGGAATCCATCCTAGGAATGAAAGGAGGAAAAATCATCCTAGGAACTCAAGGAGGGAAAATCCATCCTAGGAATTCAAGGTGGGAAAATCCATTCATATGGATTCAAGGAGGTAAAATCCATCCTAGAAATTAAAGGAAGGAAAATCCATCCTAGGAATTAAGGAAGGTAAACTCCATTGTATGGATTAAAGGAGGTAGAATCCATCCTTGGAATTCAAGGAGTAAAATCCATCCTAGGAATTCAAGGAGTAAAATCAA
>NW_009926030.1:0-6744 GCF_000696875.1 Nestor notabilis | reverse complement strand
AAAATCCATCCTATGGATTCAAGGAGTAAAATCCATCCTATGGATTCAAGGAGTAAAATCCATCCTTGGAATTCTAGGAATTAAAATCCATTTTAGGAATTAGAGGTAAAGTAAAATCCATCTTAGGAATTCAAAGAGGTTAATTTCATCCTAGGAAATCAGGGAAGTCAAATCCATCCTTATGGATTCAAGGAGTAAAATCAATCCTATGGATTCAAAGAGGAAAATCCATCCTATGGATTCAAGGAGGTAAAATCCATCCTAGGAATTCAAGGAGGTAAATTCAGTCTTAGAAATTCAAGGAGTAAAACCCATCCTATGGATTCAAGGAGGAAAATCCATCCTAGGAATTCAAGGAGGAAAATCCATCCTAGGAATTCAAGGAGGTAAATCCATCCTAGGAATTCAAGGAGGTAAATTCAGTCTTAGGAATTCAAGGAGTAAAATCCATCCTATGGATTCAAGGAATTAAAATCCATCTTAGGAATTCAAGGAGGTAAATTCAGTCTTAGGAATTCTAGGAAGTAAAATCCATCCTATGGATTAGAGGGAAAATCCATCCTAGGAACGACTGCAGCTCATCCCCATCCTTGCGCTTCAGTTCGTTGGGCACCATCACTCCTAACCCGCTTCTTAGCCAACTTTTCCAGGGCTTTCTAAGGAATTGAAGCCCCGGAGAAGCAACTTTGGGCCCTTTTGGAGTGGGCTTGATCCCTCTTTTTCCCCCCTTTCCCAAGTGCTGCCGGGCTCCTGGCATTCTCCTGCCTAATTACGGCCGGGCGCAGCTTCGACAGCTGCATTCATCATCATAAAATGTAATAATTAATGACATTCCAACAAAGCAAAAGATGCAAATGAGGCCTCATTAGCATATTCATCTTCAGCTTTGATAATGCTTTTGCTGACAAGGTTGTAATTAATGGAAATTCATGTCGCAGGCAGGAGATTGGATCGGTTTCATTCCGCTCGCAATTCCCAAATGCGCCCGGGAAGGGGAGGGGGGGAGAGCGCGGCGCCGGTGCCAACTTAGCAGGGATGGGAGAGAGAGAGAGAGAGAGAGAAAGAGAGAGAGGAAACCACACGCAGCACTAAAAGCACCAGATGTAAATGAATGGGAAGGAGCTGTTAACTCCTTGGATCCCAAGGCCACATGCTCTTCCCATTCCCGACAAAAAAAGAGGGAAAGGGAAGCGGCGCCGGGAGGCGCGGCGGTGTCGTCCCAAGGTAGTTCTTAGCAGGGAAGTATTGCTATGAAACTTCCCCGCGTTCTTCTTGGAAGGGAAGAATCCCTGGAAAACTTCCCTCCATTCCTCTTGGAACAGAATTCCTAGAGAACTTCCCTTTATTCTAGCTAAATCCTAAGGAATTCCAAGGAAAGCAGGTGTCGCGATGAAGTTTGGAGAAGCATCGATGTCCCGACAGAGTTCTTAGAAGGGAAGTGTTCCTATAAAACTTCCCTTTATTCTTCTTAGAAGGAAAGAATTCCTATAAAACTTCCCTTCATTCTTAGAAGAACAGAATTCCTATAGAACTTCCTCCTTTTCCCTTTATTATAGCTAAATCCTAAGGAATTCTGGGGAAACACGGTCCATTTGATGGAGACGCATCAAGGTCTTCCCGAAATAGTTGTTCCCATCAGGAAAGTATTCCTCTAGGACTTCCCTCCCTTCTTCTCAGAACAGAATTCCAAGACAACTTCCCTTTATTATAGCTCAATCCCAGGGAATTCCAAGGAAATCAGGTGTTGGTGCGGTCCGTTTGGTGAAGAAGCATCAAGTTCTTCCTGAAGTAATTCTTCTCAGAAGGAAAGGATTCCTGTGAAAATTCCTTCCATTCTTCTCACAAGGAAAGAATTCCTATAAAACTTCCCTGCAATCTTAAAGAACAGAATTCCTATAAAGCTTCCCTTTATTCCACCTAAATCCTGAGGAATTCCAAGGAAATCAGGTGTTGTGATGGAGTTTGATGTTGTCCCGACACAGTTCTTAGAAGGGAAGTGTTCCTACTGAACTTTTTCTTCTTAAAAGGAAAAAATTCCTATAAAACTTCCCTGAATTCCTAAAAGAACAGAATTCCTATGAAACTTTCCCTTATTATAGCTAAATCCTAAGGAATTCCAAGGAAATCGGGTGTCACGATGGAGTTTGATGGAGAAGCATCGATGTCGTCCCGACATAGTTCTTAGAAGGGAAGTGTTCCTGTAAAACTTCCCTTTATTCTTCCTGAAAGGAAAGAATTCCTATAAAACTTCCCTCTAATCTTAACAGAATTCCTAGAAAACCTCTCTTTATTCTGCCTAAATCCTACAGAATTCCAAGGAAATCAGGTATTGATGCAGTCCGATGGAGATGCGTCAAGCTCTTTCAGAAGTCATTCTTCTTTAGAAGGAAAGAATTCCTATAAAACATCCTTCCCTTCTTCTCAGAAGGAAAGAATTCCTAGAAAACTTCCCTCCATTCCTCTCGGAACAGAATTCCTAGGAAACTTCCCTTTATTCTAGCTAAATCCTAAGGAATTCCAAGGAAATCAGGCATCGACGCAGTCCGTTCTCTCCCAACCTTATACACTTCCTTACGCATCCAGAGCATCCTCATTCCCAAAGAGATCCATCAGGATCAGCAGGATGGTGGCTTCGCTTAGAGTTCAGGATGTGGCTCCGGCTCTTTCCTGCTCCACAGAGGACATGGATTCACATGGAATGCTGGATGAGGTCTCCAGGAAATAGGGATTTGGTAGCTCGGCTTTTTTTCCACGTTAGCTTGGATTTGGGAAGAGGATGGAGTTGCAGTGGTAGCGTTGACACCGGTGCTTGGCTGGGTGATTCCCACTGGGAATGATCCCAGAGTGTGGAGCTGGGGATCCTGGTTGGGATGAAGGTGGGATGGGTTTGGACTTGGAAAGGTTGGCGGTTGGAAGTCCAGTTGGGACGCTGGAATTGGTTGGGAATGCTCCATCCCTGGAAGTGTTGAAGGCCCTATTGGAATTAGGTGAGCTTGAAGGTCCCATTCCAGGAATAAGGAGCCTATCTGCTAGAATCCATGGATCATGGTGGCTGTCTCCTCCTTCATCCCAGGGCTCCATCCTCTTGCGTAGGGTGACGTTGCTGTTGGGAACCTCTTCCCGTGGCTTTGGGACAGGGATTTGATGGGCTTTTCCTTCACCATCTCCTGGATATTCCCAACATTTACTAAGCAGGCGTAAAAATCAGGGAATTCCCTTGCGAGTATCCGAGGCCAGAAGTAAAACCCTGGAGGAAACCACATGGAAGAACCACCTTTTGATGTCTACCAAGCTTGGGAGAGCACCTCGAAGCTTTGCCGACGGGATCGGTGCCTATGGAACAACTCCAGGATCCCAAATCCCATCCCAAAAGAAGGCCATCAAAGTGGAAATTCCCTAATTGTGATGGATTTGCTGAGTTGCCCTCTTCCAACGGCGGCTCGGCTCCGATGCCAGATGGTCTCCCATGGAACATTGAACTTGTCAACTGTAATGGATTATCTTGGAAGCAGCTTTTTGCTTGGAGCACTCGGCTCCTTCCTTGCATTTCCCTCGGAGCTCCGGGCTTTGGGATGAAGGATGGAGCTGGAAAAGCGATGGAGGCACATGGATTTGCTGGTCCTGAAGGACATGCCCCTATCTAAGGAGGCATTAGCCCTGGCACTGCCCCTGCGTGTCACATCCACTTAGAGGGGCCTGGGCTTAATAGGTTGGGAACAGATTCCGCATGGAATGCTGCGGGATAAGCAACGCTTGGCACAGCAACTTGGTGCTGCTCCTGGTGGCCAAGGGATGGATGTTCTTCATGGGGACCTCCAGGGAAGCTCACCTGGGAGACCTTGGATATGGAGGGTTACTGGGTGTTAAGCCCCATCCCACCTGGATTAGAGCAATTCCAGGAATGGGGAAGCCCCAGCTTCTCCTTTCAGGCCATTCCCATCTCCCACCATCCTCACTTCTTCCCAATATCCCATCTCAGTCTCCTCTCTGGCAGGTTAAAACCATTCCCAGTTGTCCCATCCTTACATTCCCTTGTCCAAAGCCCCTCTCTGGCATTCCTATAGGATCATCACCATTCCTTGGTGGCTTTCCTATAGGATCATCACCATTCCTTGGTGGCTTTCCATGTGTGAGCTTCATCCTTCCTGCTCTGGAAGCCTTGGAGAACACATCCTCATGTGATGAGTTCACGCTTGAACTCAGCCCGTATTCCCGAATCATTCCCAAAATGTTTGGGAATCGTGTGTAATAAGCTGATGACAGTGTCCATTCCCCTTGTTGGGAATCTCTGATGGGATGGGGAGGGGTGGGATGCAGAGGGCTGGGATGCAGGCACTGGGATGCAGAGGGTTGGGATGCAGGCTCTGGGATGCAGGCACTGGGATACAAAGGGCTGGGATTTGGGCACCGGGATGCGGAGGGTTGGGATGCAGAGGACTGGGATACGGAGGGCTGGGATGTGAAGTGTTTGGATGCAGGCACTGGGATATAGGATACAGGATGTAGATGGATGTAGGTGGGTGCAGGTGGACATAACCAGCTGTGGCCTTTAAATCCCTCCTTTAAGGATGGAAGTTTGTTATTCCAGGCTCAATTCCTGCGGGGAGGGATTTAGCTTCCTTGACATTTTGATTCCCTTTGGACTCGTGCTTGGAATGTCGCTTCAGACCTATTCCTGTTGCCTGCACATCCCTCTCAGTGCAAGAATCCTCTTGGATATCGAACCCCTCCTTCCCTGAGCATCCTGCTTCATGCTGGGGGGTGATCCCATTCAAATCCCGCCTCCAAACCCGTGCCCTTTATCCTGTTTTATCCCAAACTTCCCCTTAAATCCATTCGATCCCGTATTGTCTGCACTTCCCGGCGAGCACAAAGCAGCACGAGCTCATTACCATCATACTTCCATTCCCATTGGATGAGCTCCTTTGTGATGGAAAACAACCCTTATGGATAAAGAAAGAAGGGACTCGGGAGTCTATATCCCATTCCACACTCCTGTTGGGAAAGGATGTATGGATAACCCAGGTCAAAGCTGAGTTCCTTTATCCCAGCTCCGCATCCTGCTGCTGTTGGAAGAGGAGAGATCGGAGCTGCTCATCCCTGAACCACAGGGATAATGCCCACCGAAGGTTCCCATCCCTGTTCCTCACCATTCCCTGTATCCCAAGCACAAGTGCTGCCTGTTTCCATCCTATTTCCTGCCTCTGGCTTCCCGGGAATAAGGCAGGGAGCTGAGGGAATAAAGGGGGATACAACCTGAGCCACCTCATTGCCCTCATCCCAATCCATGTATTTTGGCTTCGCCTTGTTCCTAAAATCCCCCCCCAATCCCATTTTCCTTTGTATTTTGCCTTCGTTTCCAGTTAGTTTTCCTTTCTTTTTTAGGGAATAGAGTATTCCAGGTGTTTTTAGATAGGGAGAAGCTGCTGCTGCCTCCTCGGAACATGATAGATCCATTGCTCCAGGAGTTGATCCATTGCTCCAAGAGGATATCCCTTTCTCCAAGAGGAAGCTGCTTCTACCTATGGAATATGCTCTACAATGGATAGTCCAATATATAGTCCAATGATCAGGGAGGTTTTTCCTTGGATAATGGATAATTCCATAGGGAATACAGCTTCTACCTCTAGAATAGAGAGGACAATAGAGGGGGCAATGATCCAGTTAGTTTTCCTTGGATAATTCCTAATTCCTTAGGAATTACAGCTTGATTCCTGGGATGAAGTGACATGTGGCTATCCATTAGAAACAGATAAACACGGAACGGGAATGTTCATCCCCTTCTTCCCTTGCTCCCAATTTCTATCCCAAATCTCTTCCAGCTCCGTATTCCTTGTGCCTAGTGTGATTTGGATGCTTAATTCTCCTTTAATCCAGTGTTTTCCATATAGGAATCACCCCTGCTTCCTTCAGGATGCATTTGGGACATCGGATATCAATGGGGATAATCCCTAATATCCCCAAAAGCTGGGAAAGCAGGAAAACCAGAAGGAATTCAAGTAAACGAGAGCTGAAATTCACAGCTCTTAGAATCCCAATCCCAAATACAAGCACTTTTTAGGGATTTCTATCCTTTTCCATGCAGGTTTTCCTGCTCCAATCTAAGCAAGAGCCTGAATCCCGAATGGAGAGCAGTGGAAATGGGAATTTCGGGTCTTCCAGTCGAATTCATCCTCCCAAAATTAAATCCAAGCCCCAAATCCATGCGGATATTGAATAGGGATAGGGATAACATTGTTCTATCTGCAGACTTACTCTTCCCACTAGGAATAAACCTGTCTCCCAGGGCAGGGAAATTGGGATCGGGGAATCACCTGCCTTGGATAGTGCAGCTTTTCCACTTAAAACTGATGGATATTCCCAAGTATTTCATGGAATAGCAAACAGCTTCGCTCCAGGACGTTGCTTTATTCCCTGCCCTTAAAGCGAGCGGCGAAGGGAGGATACAGGGAACAGGAGGTTGATTTTAGGGCAGATGTGGGGCTTTTGGTGGGATTTGGGGAGCGGAATGTTGGGATTCAGGGAATAGGAGCTGCGTGGGGGCTGGGGCTTTGTCTCTCCTTTGATTGGCATCTATTGTGTGGATGAAGCGAAGCTCCATCGATCGATCCTAGCGCACGAGCTTCCATGATCAGCTGCTTCCTTAAGGAATGCCATCCCAAAGCTGCCAGCCATGGAGCTTTGGCACATGGATAGGGATAGTCCTGCAGCCTTCCAGAGCCATTCCTACAGGTAGGCAAAGCC
>NW_009926029.1:38282-39238 GCF_000696875.1 Nestor notabilis | reverse complement strand
TTCCTCTCGGCCTTGACTAGCTCCTAGGAGCGCGGCCGTTCCCGCTCGCCTCGCATCATGACCAGCCGCCTGGCTGCTGGAGGTACTTGCCCCAGCCATCCGCCTTCCCCAGTTCGTGCTCCTTCAAGCCCCGCTGCACCCGAGGCTCAGCAGGTGACCATGTGGCGTGGCCTGGCCCAGGTGCTCTCTCCACAATCATCAGGGAAGCTGTAACAGCCCCTGCTGCAGATGCGTGCTTATGAGTGTCAAAGTCACCATCACTCTGAAGGAGAAAAATCTTTCTGTTTTAAACCGTAAATGTGAAAATTTGGCCCCTCAGAGACAAGTCTCATCACCCTGAAGTCCTCCAGACCGGTTGTTTTTAAAGCACTGACATAGCTTGCAGGCATTCCTCATTATGACTTTGCACCCCTATTCACTTTACACGTTTCCTAGATGCCCACCTTCTGACATCACAGAATCAGCTCGGTTGGAAAAGACCTTTAGGATCATCAAGTCCAACCTCTACCCCAGGACTTCCAAGACCACCACTAACCTATTAGACCTCTAGTGACATCCACACAGTTTTTGAACACTTCCAAGGACAGTGATTCCACCACTTCCCTGGGCAGCTTGTTCAGTATCTGATCACCCTTTCTGTGAAAAGATTTTTCCTAATATCCAGTCTAGACCTCCCCTGGCACAGCTTGAGGCCATTACCTCTTGTCCATTAGGATTTTTTAACTCCTAACTCCACAGCAAGGCTGTCTGATGCACGTGACATACACTTATCTGGATAATACATCCCACCATAGCCTTACATGCTTCCTTTTGTCAGGTTCCTCCCCAAAGTTTGCATGTTTCAGTACAACACACTTGCCCAGAGAGTAGCACTATTCAGTACTTTTCAGCCTGAAGGGATGTGAAAGAAATGTAGGGGAGGTTGCTCAAGTCCAGCTGCTTGGTCAATGAGAAAG
>NW_009926029.1:0-38251 GCF_000696875.1 Nestor notabilis | reverse complement strand
CCCCTCTTTCCTTCGTAAAACTAAGGAACTCTTCCACAGAGCAGAAGCTGTTCGCGTTTCGAATGTTTACACCTCTGCTTTGGGCATTCCCGTCCTTAATCCTTCAGGGGTGGAGCAGGGGTATTATTATTTTAATTCCCGTGCCTTATTTTTGTGTTCCTACGCTGAAGTGCTGTGTGAATTCCACGCTTGAGTCTTCCCATGGATACACTGAGCGTTTCTTCCATGTAGGTCCCCAGAGAGATTACCTGGTACCTTAGAGCTCCACCTAGTGAGTTTTTTGGCATGCTGTAGCAGAGCGACGGTCATCTCCATTGTTGTATCCCCTGGCAGGGTGATCTTTAGCTTTTTAAGACCACACGCCGACCTTTCTGGAGAGGCTTTTATTTTTAAAGGCTTTATAAGTGTGAGTTTTTTTCCTAGGTGAAAAATAAGGATAAACCTTACTGGTTTTTTAAATATAGATTTCATAATTTGCCTTATCATTCCATTTTATGAAATCATCCAACCATGGGATAAATTGTCCAAAAAGTTTGTTTTCCATGAAGGAACTCACTAGAAATGGCTAAAAATGAACTACCTCAACCTTTTTTAGAAGTCACAGTGTAATAAAAAAGTTTGCTGAAGAACCAAAACACTCCACTCCCTAGTGAGCTGCTCTCTAGCACATACTGTGTCATGTTAACTGCATCTGTTAAGTTACTCTTACAGAAATCACTACACTTGCGCTTTTCATCTTCCCTGATTCTGTGCATTTATAATTGGCACACTACTAACACTACCTGTGTGGCACTCAGGAAAGGCAGTCACCTTGATCCAAATAACACACTGTCTGTATATGCCTTTGAATACTTCAAGGATGGCATGCAATTGAAAGCTAGAGACCTTTTACATCAGGTATCCATCTTCTAGCAAGCTCACTTTTTTTTTTAGACCGAGAATCTGACTGACAGAACAGATGAGGAAATACAGTAGTACAATGTTTTCAAAAGAGGGCCTGAACCTTAGGTCAGGATCATCACATAGAGTAAGGAATATGATCTTCAGTACCAGGCTGAATATTTCCAGAGGGTCTTTTCAGCAGCTGTCCTTGCCAAGGGCCACATTTTAGAAAAGGGATCATTGCAGACTTTCACCTTTGCTACTTGTAATTATGCTTCTGTGCTTGCTTATCATCATCTAGCATCATACCTATGTCAATGTCACAGATGCTTCCATGAAAATTTAATATTAGAACTAATGACCAAGCAGCTTCTTGGAATGTGGAAACTAAGAGCCAGAGTTATGACCGTAAACCTGCTGTGTATAACTGGGATAAGCAAGAGCTACTTGAATTGAAGGTGGAGGAACTGCCTGGGAACCACCGCCGTTGTTTTAGCTCTCTGCCAATGTACTTGAACTCTGCCTGAAAACCTCTGGGCATCCTGCAGCAACAGCCTGTCTGTTGATGGATTGCATGGGATTTTAATGTTCTTCCATACCAATGTCTTTAAACCTTTTGGGAAATATTCCAATAAAATAATAATGAGTTTATTAGGACCCATCTCTTTACGGAGTAGAAGGTCCATGATGTCCACCTGCATATCAGGAAGGCCAAGGACATAAGTAGAAGCATGGCTGCAGAACAGCAACCTCACCTTCAGAATACTTTCTTTCTCTCACAGACACGCACCATTCCAAAAATACTTTAAGACAACAGCATCTGCAGAATTATTTGGTTTCCCAGTTTGCAGTTTATGAACACTTGTACACTGGGACCAGTGATGCCTCAGGAGGCAATACAAGCTATAGATGAGGCTAGGAATCACAGCAATCACTAGTCAGGCTGTGAAAAGTTGAGTAAACTGCTGTAACCTCTGTGTTTCTGTTTCCCTTTCTTCCTTCTGTCCATCTTGTCCACGTACAGGGCAAGCCCACCATAGCAGGGCCTGCCTATCACTGTATTAATACAGTGCCTTTTAAAGTAACATAATAAACTTATTTTGTCTGTCTCCCCAATTAGGGCTTTCATGAGGTCAGTGAGACATAGAAACCCTAATAGGAGAATCCTTTTATTTAACTTAAGTTCTTCTCTTTCTCTGAAGTGTAGCATAAAAAAAGTAGTGAGTAATGTGTGAAGCGAGTGAAACCTGCCTCCACTGGATGGGGGACAAGGAGGCCATGTGACAGACTTTGTGCAGGGAGCATATATACTTTGAACCCTGAACTATGTATCTTCAAACTTTATTTAAATATTTTCTATTAGGAAGAAAGGACTAATGTAAAAACAGCTCTTCAGAGCAATATAGACTATTTTGCATTTCTACACAGTCAGGTGAAGCTTTTGAAACTAGAGGCAATGGACATGCACAGCACCACATGCTCAATGCTGTCTTTTTTGTAGAAAAATACAGCATCTAAATTTCTCAGAAGTAGCCACATGCAGCTGAAGTATCTCAATGATTTGTACTTAGGAAAAAGAAAAGAACAACAACAAAAGGTCATCTATCATAATCCATAATAAAAGTTTTGTACAAGAAAATTTGGTGTCCGAGAGGAGTAGATTTTTTCTTTTTCCTTGGAGTGGATGGGGAATTACATAGGAGTTGCTGTTAACAGCTAAAAGAGGATATTTATCCCATAACTTTGGTGAGATTACAATTAATTTCATCTCACTCATCAATGAGATAATGCTTGAAACCTTGTGGAAGTAGTGGTACATTTTGATATTCTGGCCAAAAAAAATGTGTAAGTCAGTGCCAAACTTCGAAGAGATACATCAACTCATGCTTGAGGACAGCTACTCTCCTGTTTATACTGTGATGTTACCTTCCTCCAAAACACGTCACCTGCTTCATCCAACTGACCTTTCCCTTTCATTGCCAGTGTGCCAAAAGAGATTAAAACTCATACAAAAACATTTTCTTAAACCTGTAAATCTTTTAACATGTGACCATGATACACCATATTGAGCATTGCATATCTAAAAATTCATAAACTACTTTCCCCTTAACTGTCTTATGAACAGTTTTCCATTCAGAAAAATGCTTTAGCAGCTGGGGGGTCAGGGGGTAGAAGTTACTAGAAAGGATAATGGAGATTATTTTATTTTTTCCTTCCTGCTTGGATTGTAATTATTGGGAGGGAAAGATGATATGTTAGTATAGAGCTGGAACATACCACCATCACTATAAAGATTAGAGTAGATCATTCATTACTGGTACTTTATATCCTGGTAAAAGGCATGTTTTACCAAGGTGAAGGTTACATCTCACAGAGGTGAAGGAGGACTTGATGCATAGAGCTGTGAAAAACTTCATGATCTGCATTATGCAGGAGACCAGTTACAGCAGTCTCCCTTAAAATGAATAAGGGACACCTATAAAAGCTGCAAGAGAAATTGCACAGAACAAGGTTCTATGTACTACGTGTTATGCGATTACACCACAGCAGGTAGAAGAGGACAAGTACCTATGGAAACATGCAGCTGAAAAATATACCTTTCTTAAAGTCCCATTTGTTGCCAGAATGCTTTTAGAGGTGGTGATGTGTCTTTATGTTCACAAAGAGATGAGCAGCAGCGTTCTGAAATGGCTTGGATTTAGGAAGTGAAGACGTAAGGAAGCCAGAAGGGAAATATCAAAACAAAAAAAACAAACCAAAGCAACAACAAAACCCCCAAACCAGCCCCTCCCCCAACAAACAAAAATAAAAAAGGAAGACTAAGCAAATAGCAACTACACCTTCAGTTTCTGTGTCAGTAGATGTTATAGAGGAAGAGAATAAATGGTGAGAACACCATCCCATCTATACCAGCTGACAGAAGTTAAGCCACTGCGTATTTACCTGAACTTCACAGAAAGATGTAGGAGGTGCTAAAAATGCTGGCATTGAATCCTATCCTTACTACAAAGGGGATGAAGTGAGCAGGATCTAATTACTTGTTGTCCATCCACTAACTTTATACCAGAGTAGGATCAGAATCTTAACTCAGTAACTCCTCCACAGAAGCCTTCAAAACAGTGCTGCTTCAAGTTCTGGCTCCTGATCTGGTACGAAGTACTTACCATTGCATTCTTATCACTGGCAGCTCAGTTACTCTCCTAATGAATTCACTGATTATTGTGATTGCAAAGAAATATGTTGTGTTGCTGTTTAACATGCTATATGTATGTTCTAATATGTGTTGCTTCCTGTTTAACAAGCTATCCTTTTGAACACTCAGGTTTGCATAGTCTAAAAAGGTCAAGAAACTCAGAATAAAGTACTGTCTTGGGTATTTTAGGCTTATGCCAGTCATTTTTAATGCCAGATTCTGGATAGTCATTAACTGCTTTGACTGCACAGAACACCAACAGGAGTTGCAGTAACCCAACAGATAAGAGAGCTCTTGGGTTGTTTTAGGAGACATTTTATAATCAGCTTTTTGAAAGTGAACCTGTCCTTCAAAAATGGCTACATCTGCCTCTGATTTCTTCTTCAAAGCCCTGATTAGGACACTCAAGCAGAGGTACTTTCTGCTGTTCCCTTTCTTACTGTTATCCACAAGCTTCGGTCAGTTATCTGTGTGCTTTCCCAGTCTAATTGAGGCTCAGAACATGAAGAAACATTGAAGCACGTACATATACATCAGCAGGACTACTCTCACATATAGACTTTTGCAAAGACTGTGTCAGCAGGCTCAGAATCATATATTGCAAGACAAAGAGAAGGGGCCATAGCCTCTACTCACAAGCCCCTTTATCCTTCAGCTTAGCTCAAAACCAGATGTGGGGAGTAACATGGCTCTAATCCACATGGGCAGAACTCTCTGCTCTATAGAACATACCATGACAGCAGTTCAGAGAAAAAAGCTGATTTGACTTCACAGAGGACTTAATATTGTGAATTTTTTTTTTTTCCTCCCAATTCAGAGTCCTGTCTACCCTACAAATAAAACTCCACCATTCCCAGAGGCCCCAAGACTTCTAGAGGCTGCAAATTTCAACTGCAGCTTTGTGAGACCAGCTGCAGAGGTGGGTGAGTTGACAAGGAATGGTAAGATCCTTTAAGACCCCTGCATCAGTTCCTTTGAACCTTTCCTGAACCAAAAATATTTCAGTGTAAACATTAACAGTGGCAAGAAGACTCTAGGAAAATTCCAACAGAAGTTCTTTAATCAAAATCTTTCCTGACTCCATAAACAAGATTGTTTCTCAGGACACCTTCATGCAGACAGGAAAGAAAAATATCTGTAATGCTGCCTGCTCCTGCAACTGTCCTTGCCTTCCTCACCCACCTATCTTGTCACTGAGAGCTAGAGGGAGATTTGTATACCAGTTTGAAATTCTGTGTTCTTCAGGGAGGCCCACAGTGCCAAAGCTATTCTCAAGACTTTCCCTTTAATTTGCTGTACTACAACAAGGGTCCAATGCTGCTGAGATGATGTAATTTTGCATTGAAGCATCTGTTCAATATATTGCAGTATACTGCAGGGAGAAAAACTCTTCCATCAGAAACATCTGGAAGGACCAAGGGCCAGTCAGTCTCTTTACCAACCCAAGTCCTAGCTAGCTATGTAGTGGGGAGCTATATAGTGGTGGAGACTTCCATAGAGATTTTCTAAAACCAATATGCTTATGTCCTGGTTTCAGCTGGAAATTGACCTTTTTCCAGTTCTCCTTCTCATCTTACAGTGAGCTGCAGTGAGTGGCTGCTTGGTGCTTAGTTGCTGGCTGGGGTTAAACTACAACTGCTTATTTTAGTGCAAATGTATATATGTAATTATCCCCTTGTTTAGCAGCAATCTTTAGTACACATGATATGATCTATATCATAAAACCCCATTGCCATATGAATTTATCTTAAGCAAGAAGTATGTTGTTACTTTAGGTGCTTTAGATCAAGCCCTGACTGTATCTAATAAGCCTGGTCTATTACCAACAACATCTTTTATCCTAGACAAAAATCTGTGTTGACCAAGTAAAGTTTTATTCCAAAGTCGGTGCCTATATTGAAATATAAACATATGTAATTCTTCGTACTGCAATTAAATACATTTTAATCCAGTTACTCTGTTAATCGAAGACAGCCAAACTGAGATTTGCATTGATCAGGAGCCTGCATCTCCCCTGCTTTGACTGTAGCCTAGGCTCCTGCAGCTGTGATAAATGAATGTAAAATACCCCAGCCGTCACCTGGAAAGACAAGTGAGTATCAGGTAGATGGCCATGGAAAATTAGGCCTATAATCTTATAGCATGACAACTGTGGTGTTCACCTGATGAGAAAAGACTAGCAGAGCAGCACCACAAGATAATCAAAGGTTCAAAATGAGAACAGCAAGGTCTGCTACAATCCTGTAGTAAAAGAACTCTGTAGCCATCTCTAGCTATGCTCTGATAAACCAAGGATTGTGACAGATAAGAAGTTTCAAGCACTTCCCAGTAAAGAGAATAGTGCTTCTGAACAGAGAAGTGCTCAAAACAGTAGGATTTTTAAAATACTTGGATGAAGCTTTTTTAACTACTAGAGTATCATTTAACTTTTAAGAAAATTGAGATTCTTTTACGGAAGGACAAGCTGCGTTCCCCATGGTTTTAGATATTCAAACATAGGATGCTGAGCACTATTGTGACCATTACCCAGGGAAGATGAGCATGTTTTAGTCTGAGAGACTAGCCAAAGTAAATGAAAAAGAAAAGGTAGACCTAAGAATACAGTTGTGTGCATAGGGTTTTAATGGGCACAATACAAGTAAAATTCAGTTCCCACAGAACTACGCAGCAATAGGCGAGAAGCATGTTTTGAGTAGAATCATGCTGTGCTTCTCAACACATCAGACAAACTGGGTGGCATGCAGCTAGTGTGACCATTGTGGTTTAAGAGAAACTTCCAACAGAGAAAACATTGCAGAAAATACGCAAGCTGAAATCTTTGCCTCAGACTTTTCTACAACATTAACCAATGCCTCCTCCTCGTTAAAAAAAATTAAAAAAATAATAATAAAAAAAGTCCATACATCCATGTGTCTTGATATTTGCAGTTCTTCTAACCTGAGTTTGAAGAGGTTTTGTCAAAACAAAAGGTCAGCAAATCTTCATTCCTTCTACCACATTTTCCCCAAGTTCCAAGATTGTCTTTCAGAGTTGTATTCTGACTGCAGGTGCAATTCCAGTTGCTGTCAGAGAGTCCAGGGCTCATGGGCCATACTTACCAGCCCCTTTTCCCAATACTGCTGTGAAGGACACAACAGTAATCCCTTTCCAAACCCCTCATACTGAAAGCTTGCTGCTTCTTTATGGTAGAATGCTTATCTCACATGTTTTCCCAGTAATTATCTTTAAAGGAACCAGGAATTAGGGTCACCCAGTAGCCTACTTCATCCATAAAGCACAGCCTGCTTGGTTACATTACTTGCAGAGGCTTTTAAAAGACATCATCCTATCCAAATATACAGTGACAATTCCAGAACCGTTTGGAAAACCCAATTATAATTTTCTGCTAAATGAGTTCTTCTCCCTAAGGACTCTCCAGGAAAACCAACGCTTTAGTGTGCTAAGCTACCTATGAGATAGCTGAAGCTCAGACTAACTCGATTCCTGAAAGGCAGCTGCAGTTTCAGGTGGTGTGAAATAGCAAATAAAAAAGATTACAAACTAGAATTAAATGCAACATCCTCAGGAAGCCTTGATATAGCAAAGGTAAAATTCCACTCACCTTAATCCTGCATATTATCCTGTTCAACTGAATGGGCCTAGCTGTATGAATAAATATGTCAGGATTAGGTCTCATATGCTTACTGCTTCTCTTTTCAGATCATATGAAATGCATGGCGTGGACCCATTTGTAATGTTGCAGTTTGTTCGTATGTCATTAGAGATGGATTAGATTAACATAGGTATACTAAATTACTGTGAAAGAAGCTTACAGAAGAGAACAGGATAGTAAGTGTTTCACAAAGGTCAGAAAGCTCATGAAATCAGGAAAATACGCATATCATCATCAAGTGAAAATACAGGAAGCAGAAGCTACTGACTGCTTGAGAAGTCCCAGATAAACTCTCATATTTTAACTGATCATGCTTTAATCACACATCTAAAATAATTTTGAATTAATTTCAATCAAATACCTACAGTAAAATTATAGAAAAGTAAAAATCAATACTCGTCCCACCAGTTACCAAGTGAATGTAAATAACCCTTGGACTCCAAAAAATCTAGGTTAGGTGCATGCAGATATCTACATGGGTCAAGATCAAGACTGCAGATAGCATATGTAAGACCTTGATGATGTTCAAAACATGCTTTAAACACAGCATCTCAGGTTTCTGTCTTTACACCTAGAAACAGACAACTTAATTGACCTGACACTGAACATGGCAATATCTACCTTCTACAGCTTTCTCTGTACATTTGGTCTTCAGCTAGCAGGTGATTCAAAACAGGGTCTCAATTCTCATCTGCTTTCTACTTCTGGACTTCCAACCCAACAACTCAGAAAACTGTACAGCTTCCTACTGGCTTTATTCAGCCTTCAGTTACGCCCTCAAGTTTGTGTCAAGGGTGTGCAAAGTCTGCCAGATCTAACCAGCAAGATGAACAACTCTGAAGAGTGCAAACCAGTAGTGTCAGCCCTGTGGGAAGCTTGCACTGCATGTCCTAGTTCAAACTGCACACAGTGAAGGTGTAGTAGAGTGCCACAAAACTGCATCTGTAGAGGAAGGATACCACAAGCAGCCAGGCAACAATTGCAAAGCACTTCCAGCTGTGCCAGCCAGAGTGCATCACTTCACACTCCCATTGCTTATCAGCCACAGCTTGTCAGCCTAGGACTGCCTACACTGTTTGGGGAAGGAAGCACAATAGGAACTTTCTAGGTACATAAGTTACATAATTGTTACTCCACACAAGGAACTGTCAGGATGCAACTCAAGAATGGCTCTTATAGCAAGCTATAGAAACTCCAGCAAGTTTCCAATGTGCGATTTCAAAAATTATTTATGAAGAGTCCAGTACCGTACAATTCTTTTCTGCACAAAGACATTGATAAATATTCATGAATTAGTTTCATAACATAGAGAAGGGGAGTATTATTCTCCTCTAGTAAAGGTAAGGGAAAGAACATACAAAGCAGTTAACAACTCCCAGGTTCATATAGGAAGTTTGGAAACTCTGAAATAGCTTCAGAGCTGACTTGCAAATGAAATTCAGGTGTCTCCATTATACAACTCAGAGTGGCTTAACCGCAGTGACTGTGAGGTCCACGCATGTTTGAAATCAGGCTACTCAAGAGTGTCCACAATCAGGTAACCATTACTACTAATGACCTTGGCAAAACTGAGTCCATACTCTTGACTCCAGTCTTTAGTGCAGCAAAGCACAGTGTGCTGTCCTACCAAGATACAGTGGGAGCTAATTGAAGACTGTAACTTATCCTTAGCCACCCAAAAACTAAAGCTCCATGTTGATTAAGCACAGTTTTGTTTTATAATCTGTTCAAAGGAGCTTGAATACATTATTTTTAGACTAGAATTTTGGGATAAGTCCTAGGTTTTGTAGAATAGTTATGCTCCAAGAAATCTTTCAGTTTTTGTAAATATAAATTGTTTTACAAAGACAGACATTACAGTTTGTTCTAGTTTTCACTGAAATTACGCCAGCAAATCTCTCATGCCAATACTGTAACAATAATCATGCTGATAGTGTTATTTCAGTTTACCAAAGACAAAATCCAAAATGCTACAAATTAGATCAAGCAGCAAATAAAATTAAGCGGAAGATAAGCAATGCTAAAGGAAATGAATACTAATAAAAAATGAAATGTTTACATTTCTTTGCTGTGCTCAGATAGAAGCTAGACATATACGAGCAATCTTATGTTGAACTACAGCTTTATTCCGCCTTTTGTTGTACCCCTTTTTTTGTTGGTTTTTTTTTTTTTTTTTTTTTTAATTTACAGGCAAACTTCACAGACAAAAATATTATGAAGGAGGACATTTTGCTTGTAAGGATATTCGTTTTTGGACACGGGAAGGCAAACAGGGCTCAGACCAATTAAAAGCTTTAAAGAAAGACAAATCAATTAAAAATGCCAGAGGGCAGACATTGCTTAGAAAGAGAAGAGACTTACTTTGACAAATTTCAAATAGCTGGGCCATTATGAACTACAAGGTTCATAGTGGCAAATGAAAATAAGTTGCATTCATACCCACAAATATTCATGGGAGAATAAGGCATCTGATACATCATGGATAACATAGGTCTATGCTTTCACAGGCTGAATAAACAAGCCACATGACTGAATTAGTGTTTGGTGGGTACTTTGAAAATGAAAAGCAACGTATAAAATGTGAGGTGTTATTCTTAAGACACTCAAGGCAGCCAGCTTTCAAACTCAGCTGCTAAATTATTAGTCTTATTGATTTTTTGCACCACAAACCCCATTAGTTTTCAGTAGAAGGCAGGCACTGAAAAGACAATACTCATAAAAAGGTTTGTAATTTGTGACTTCAGAAAACTATATTCCAACTTTGGCAACTCACTAGGAATCAGAACCAACACTGCCATTGCTGAATGTATCCTTTGACTGTAACTATAATTTAAAAGCATTGTCCGATGTAATTTCTTTTTTTCACACAGTGATTCCAGGCCAATTATTTATCCCCCCCATCTTCCCCCCCTTAAGAATAGTGTTTTGAAGTCAGCCAATGAAACATGTTTTATTTAAGGACTATATTCCTAGAGCAATGGAATGGATTCTTTGGAGACCTAAAGGTTGCAGAGCACTTCATTAGTTCCACATAATGAAAGAATGGTGCAATTGAAGGAGGTCTCTAAGGGAGAATGGTGTGAAAATTAGAGACCTGTCTGCTCACTTGGAAAAAAAAAAAGAAGGAAAAACAAAAGAAAAAAGGAAAAAAAAAAAAAAAGAAAAAAATTGAGGAAAAGGAAAAAAGGAAAAAGGGGGGAAAAAAGGAAAAAAAGGAGAAAAATGAGAAAAAGAAAAAAAAAATTGTGGATTTCCTAAATAAAGCACACTGTCTCCATTCAGTCCACAGAGAAAGGGTGCCTACTCAATCCTCTTACCGTTGACAATATAATAAAACCAGAGGAACTTTTTTGAAGTAGATCTGCACATTCCACATTTGGATTGAGGGGCAATGGACTGTTTAAATTGCTATTTACATTTCCAGCTGTTTTACCAGTGATTTGCCCAACTTAATAGCTCTTTAAGCTTTTAAACAAGAAAATAGCTATTCTCACGACTCAAAGAAGAAACCATGGTTATTTCAGACTGCCTCTATTGTAAAAGGCTTAGACCCCTCTGTCTTTATAGATGCCCTTCCCTTTATAGTACTTCCCTTTTCCATCTCCTCCTACTTTCTAAATCTTCTTCCATTTTTTTAGTTCACTTTTTACATTATATACTTCTAGCAACATAACACATCTTTGCCAATACTGCTGATTCAAGGAAAATGTTTGCAGGCAGCCACCAAGTTTCCCAAGAGAGACTTAAGTTAGCAAAAAAATTAGATTTGCATGTATAATCTTCTGCTCGTTATTGAGGACTTAGCCAATGTTAAAAAAAATGCTCTACAACTGTTGAAAAATGTATATTTATTTATCTACTTTCCTCTGGGGATGTATTAAAAAAAACCCTAGAAATGTGTACAGCCATAACATAAACTGTATTTTCTGCTAATTTTTCAGGCAAAGTGGAAGAGGAGGGAAAAGGGGCAGCCCACAGATAAGAATGAGACTAGGATGAAAGGTTAAAAAGGGGAGGGGAGATATTTCATAGTCGCTCTATAAACCACTGCAATTACTTTGTTATAATTTGAACCCATTAGCTTGTTTAACCTGGTGCTAATAAACTGTAAAATCATGAAGAAGAAATTGAAAAACAAACCTCACCTCCTGCTTTTTCCCCTGATCAAAGCTTCAATGTTTTCCTTTTATTAACTCTAAATGTTCCGTGTTTACAGATGATTGCAACACTAGTCAGTTAGTAGGGCAAACAATCAAATCCAAACCTTGCAGGAAGTGGTAGCAGCAGCTCTGATTAAATGGTTGAAATTAATACAGTTCACTAAAGGATATTATATTAATGGTTGGAAAAAATGTAAGCTCTTTTCTTTCTAGATTATACCCCAACTTAAATATTTTTAGAGAAAGGAATTGCAACTGGTATAATGCTAACCAGCTGTGATCTTGTTTTAAAGATAACACTTCATATTTAACAGTCAATATAACCTAAACTAAAATTCCAATTTTTTTGCAAGGCTTGTAGAAGGTAGTTTATTATCCCCAAACTGCCATATGAGCAAATTTGCTGAGCAAATGTTTGGCCTGGTGTCGTGCACTAGCACGTTATTGACAACATAAGTTTTGCTAAGCAAGATGGGACCAAGAATCAACGTGTATCTGAAATACTGAGGCTATAAGACAGTTGGCTTGTAAATGGAATATTTGTTTGCTCCAAAAAGGAAGGGGAAAAAACCCACACGCCCGAGTCACTGAATGGTGACAAAGTTCTAGAGAAAGTAGATTTAAGGGTAAATCAGGTGCTATCTTTCCTGGCAAAGAAAAAGAAGATTCTCAAACAGCACAAACCCCAAGGTCCAGTAGGAGCTAGAAAAAGCTAGAAAACCGTCCAAAAATTCTAAGTACAATTAGACTTTGTACTTTGTTAGTGAAAAGAAATTCCACTGACTTCTAGTACTCTGCAGGAGGGTTGAAAACAAGCAGCAGTTGGCAGATTTTTTTTTTTTTCCTGAAAAACTATTTACTTAGATTTTGAAAATTCTGAGGCAGCTCTGCTATTAATGCTAAAAAGAAAACAAATATACAGGGGGTGGGGTGGGGGAGATTTTGTAAATCCCTAATGTGACAAACCCAGCCCTGCTTAGGAGCACTGGTGAAAAAAAGAGCACTGTCTAAATATATAGTATAAGAACACATGAAAATACTGAAAGAATGGCTTGAAAGGAAGTTCCTTAGAGCAGACATTCATCTCACAGCACTCAGTTCTAAGAAATTTGATGCTTTCCCACCTTACACAAGACAGATTTTTGGTTATACATAAAATAACTCCTGTTTCTACCATGTTTGTGTTACCATTTTGTAGCAGTAAGAAAGGAGACTGCAAATCAGATCTTGTTCTGTGCCAAAGAGTTGCTCTATGAATTCAGGTACATTAGGTATATTCCCCTAGCCTTGGTTTCAACAACTAAGAAGAAAAGCTACTGTGTACAAGGTGAAAAGAATCAGCTTATGGTCCACAGCCTATTAATAGCCAACAAACCTGTGCAGTAGAGTAGCCACAGGAAGTCACACTTTGAGTAAGAAAATGTTTGAAAGTAAACCTTTCCAGCACTGGACAAGATTAACAGCAGATGCACTCCTGTGAGCAGCTCCACTAAAACCAACTGTTTACAATAATGAAAATAGGTACAATCACAGCTGCAGGATCAGGACCCATTCTGAGCTGCAGGAGCCCTGTATTAGAAAATGCATTTGTATTAAATTACTGTGACTACTTTGTCATAAAGATGGAAGTTTTACTACCAAGGGAATCATAGTAAAAGGCCAATGACTCAGCCCAAGGGCTCTGCAGCATAGGAACAGTTGCGCATTTTGTGCAGCATTCAGCTGCCACAGACACCAGAGCTCAGTAATGCCTCCTGGCAAATCTTGTTAGGCTTCTTCCTGCTCCATTAAGATCACTGGAGCTTAGGAAAGAAGGATCAAACCTATTTTTTTATGCCTGATGATGCAGATCCTCAGGTATAGGCCTTTATACTTACCTTTTTACTCACATAGGTAAGATTCAGCCCAGAGATAATAATTTCTCTAAGAATCTGCATAACACAGATAGCTCTTGGTTCCTACAAGGTAGAAATAAACCTGACACAAGCATGTAAATTTGGAGTAACACACAATTTAGATGCCTGAAAAGCACAGCAATCCTGAAAACAAGCATGAGACTAGCATGTTACCTTCACCTCTGATCTCCTCTTCCAATTTCACAGACTGCCTTCACCACTCCAAAAAAACCCAGTAGCCAAGGCTCCCAAGGACAACCAGAGCACAGTAGGCTCTGCTACCTTCTTCTCCTAGCAAGGTTACTTTGCAACCTCCTATAGACAGCCTCCCTAAGCATTTCCAGCTATATGTTAATACACAAGGTGTGGCTACTGCCACTCACCTCTGCTTCTGTAGACTCTCCCTGGTGTGACTGAGCTTACCCACCTGCAGCCCCTCTCTCCATCAGAGTGCCTGAAACTGACTGGGCTGAGGGTGAAGGTGGCTATGCATACACAGGCTATACAAATGCAGCAGCAGAGGCTGTAAGAAACTACTGATTATTTATTGTAGATATTTCCATCTTGGAATTGTCTTCCCCAAATGACGATATGAGTACAGAAAGGGATTTACAACTTCAGAAATGGTGTTGCAAACAACAAAGTTTAGAAACAAAGGATTTACTCTAATCTGTATTCCAGGTTGTTATGTTTCCAAAGTCTCCCAGGTACTGGGAGATTGTTTGGAGACGAGGCATTGTTTGGTGAGACGTACCCAGCGAGCCATGCTCTCAGGCTGCAGGAGATGCTCTGAGGTCTGAGCACATGAGCTAACTGCTTCCCCTGGGTACTGGAGAGAGGACCAGGCCACTGTGAGGTTCACCAGGGAGGAGTCGGTCTCCAGGCATGGCCAGTTTCCAGTGTGTCAGAGGAACTAAGCAAACACGAACCCCAAGTACATCTGGCTAATTGTATTGTGGGAGAAAAAAATCTTTCTTGACCCCAGTGGTTACCCAGCTAACCCCTGAAGCACAAGCTTTTATTACAACCATTATCTTTATGCAAATGATGATCATGCTGAGGACCTATTCTGCCTGGTACATATGAAGGAAAGAGCTGAATGAATGATGCTTTCTGGACAGATTCCTTGGCAGAAGGGACCATTCAAGCCAAAGCCAGTTTGAAAGAATATCTTTTAGAAAGATATCCAAACTGCCTCTTAAAGGCTCTGAGTGATGTCAATCATGCTGCCTCCTTCGTCTACTGTTGTAATGTTCAGTTACCCTCCCTACCAGGTCACTATCTGAAATCAATGTAAAATTTATCTAGCATGAGCTCTTCCCCATCAAACCAGTTTCTCCAAGCCTGAAAAGTAGTGATAAAGTGCTTGGTGGCATTGCTCTATTAACATACCTGCTGATGGCAGTTTTATAAAGAGCTCTACTAGCCCTGAACTGCTCTATTTCAGGCTTCGGTGGGATTCATAAGGTGTCTGGGAAATTCTCTCTCAGATGCCAAAAATTCTGCAAGGGAACTGGGCAAAAATATGGTTTGTTTTCTTGGATGGAAAAACCAGACAGACATAGCAGAAGCAGAGAAGCAAAATGAAAATTACTCTGGTTTACAAGCTATGGCAAGAGCATACATAGCTGCAAGGCAAACTCTTTTATCCCTACTTATGCCTCTGTCCATTCCAGTAATATATAGTGGCCACACACAAAAGGGCTGCTTGATCTCAACCTACCAAAACAAACCCTGGAGAAAGCACAAGCAGGGAAAGAAAAAACAATTAGTGCAACAGTAAGTGGGATCTGAGACAGCGGGGTGTTTCATGCAGCTGTTGCCACAGACTCAGTGTGATGGCTCAGAGCTCTGAGTGCTGGAAAGGCATAAGCCATTAATCTAATTGCAATGGATAAAACGTGGGTCCTTGCCAGCTGAGATACTGCAACCCAAGCATAGCAGAGGCCATCTTAGTCCATGTCTTCTTGTTCCAGAAATGTCCAAGACAACAGAGAAGAGCAGTCACACACATCATATGGCATTATGGAGAAAACAGCTCCTTAGCAGCTCCGGGCTGTGCTCAATCAATAGTTGGAAAATACTATTTGGTTGAACATTGAGTAGTAGCAGGTGCACCTACTATGCAGTTATTAAAATGCCTGTTCCCACAATCAATGCCTTACACAGATACTCCTTGGCCTACAGACATACTAGTTTTCAAAAGCTCTGTCGCTTAAGGCTTTGTATATCTGGCTCTGTTGCTGCCACCACTGCAGTCACATGAGCACATGTGTACCTGTGTTAGGTTAATCACTGTGCTTCCTGCAGAGCATGCTTCGCTTTTGCTGGGTGAGAGATGCATGAATGTAGCTTCCTGGCTGTGCGTGATGCCCTTCTACACTCATTTGCCTGTGACCTTTACTTGCTTCAGATTGAACAGGTAAAATCTTTGATGTTCACCCGGCTGCCTCACACCTGCTGCCCTACTAGGTGCACTTCCTTTCAACTGCAGATAACAGCCCCATAGCTAACAGAGAATTGACTGAAAACTGTTTCTATTCCTGCTCCCTTGCTGGTGTCTGACTCATGTGTTGGAGTCAGTCTAAGCACAGTACATAGAAGCTGAAAAATATTTTAGTCTAAAATATTTTAGAGTGCAGTAAAATTTGTGTTCCTTGACAGTAGCCCACCCAACATTGCTGCTGAAAGCCCTATGCTGAGAGTCCAAAATACGAGCATATGTAGAAACAGCCTCCCCTAACCCTTTTTAGGAGGCTCAGAGATGGGAAGAGTTAGCTGAATAAAGATGCGGGGCAAAGTGAAGACTTCAGACTGAATAATCTGAAGATTTCACACGGAACGGTATCATTCTGTTTGGTTTTGCTGAGTTTCTTTTTTAGAGCATGAACTTCAGTCACTGGAGATACACAATGTATGTCTGCATGAACAGCTTAAGTGTCTTCAAATGCTCTATGCCTTAAGATGCCTTGTGCTGGCACGTGGAAGTCTTTCACAATTTGATTCACAGACTCAAGTAAGTTCTGATCATTTGTAAATATGTAAAAATGCTCAAAATATGTAAACATATAAAAATGCTCAAGACTAGAGCCCTGGAATGCTCCATTATATGAATATAAATATAGCCAGGACTCCAGTCCTCTGCAGGGACAAATACTACATTTGCTGCATTCAAAGAACCTCAGCCTCAGAAGCCAAATTTACATAACCAAACTGTTCCACTAGCTGCATGGGGGGAAGAAGCATGACAAGCTGCGAGATGTAGGTGCAGCCTTGGGAGGCTGACAAACAGAATGGATGTCAGAGCTTGCACAGCACATCTGTGTAGATATTGCTCGCATCCTGATACACGTGTGCTGTGGTTCTTTGGAGCAATTGGCAGCAAAGTTTGTTCCTTGCCAGAATCTCTCTTAGCAGAGTCACTACAGCACATTTCCAAGGCTGAACAGCTTCTCTGGGGTCTGGTATTAACATTTTGGCAGACAGTCCTTTATGTTGTTTGTGAGCACTCCTGTTCTGAGGCTGGTATATGTGTGTGGTATATATGGCACTGAGACTAAATTTCTCATCACTACTTTCCCTTCTGGTGGGAAGTTAACATATGCTATTGCTCAGCAAAGGACAACATTACATTGTAGTTCCCTTATTTAAAACAACTGTCTCCTGCATAGAAAACCAATAGGCCCTGTCCCCAGATGGTGTAAATTAGCATGGCATCCCTAATGTCTGATTTATAACAACCGAAGATCCAGCCTTCCCAATATACTACGATTAAGCATGCACTTTACTAGCCTGGAAATGTCTTGAGGGCCATGTAATTGTGTGGTAATGAACTAAACTTTTAATTAAGTTCTCATTTCGAATTAGAATCAATAAGTCAATAAATAGCCTTCACTTGATTTAGATGATAAATATGCCAGCTGAGGCTGCACTCTATGTCCTCCCTGCTTTTCAGGCTCTCCTTTCTTCTCCATATGTCAGAACCTAATGAAGGAGCTCTGAAGTATGGTCCTAATACATTATTGTCACACATGGTGATAATACTGGTAGAGTTAGGAGACTGCCAGGTTTCTACTATAAATCCAGTTCCCAAGGTTTTATAGCATGTGTGTTTCAAACTGCAGTCAGCAAAGTTGTTTTTACAAGGAGCTGTCAGCCCCAGCTTGAATTTTTGTCAAAATAAAATTAAAAATGGATTTGATTGATTCAATCTGTCAATTTTTCAGGATTTCTGAAGCTATTTTTGCTAACCTCCACCATAATGTGCCTTAGATTTGAAAAATGCAGTTTCATAGCAAGCTTTTAAACATGACTAGTTGCTGATTTTTGTTGGGAGGAGAGAAAGGGCAAATAGGTTTGTACGGTGGTAATGACTCCTATATTTTAAGATTGGACAAGACCTTTCTGGCCATCTAGTCTGACCCTTTGAATAGCCAGGTCACAGAATTCCACCCAGTAATTAACACATCTGTCCCAGTAACTTCCAGGTTGAATTACAGCAGATCTTTAGAAAGCTATTACTTCTCACTGTAGGGAATGTCACAGACAAACTATATAATCCAGTACTTGGAATGGCAGAGCAGAAGTTATCACTTGAGACTTCTTCACTCCAATTCTGACTCACTGTGTGGTCTTAGGAAAGTAACTTAATTTTTCTGATTTCTCCATTTTTCCATCTTCTGCGATGAGGAAAATAATATTTAAAAGCCTCAGAGAGGGGGTGGTGAGATGTAATAAATTATTTGAGGAATGCTTTGAACTATTCAGATAAAAGATGCTATTCTGTAAAAGTAAATAAAGCCAGTTCAATGTATTCAAATTTGAAAACTGATTACTTTTCAGAATGTGTTCTTTCTCTGCATTTGTGTCAAGTTAACAGCTACTGGAGAACAAATCTGGTGAGTTGAAAGACTGAATCCCACAGTCCATTGTGTTGAATATTTTAGAAAGAAGTAGTTTCTAAGTTGGTTTGGATATTTTCACTTCACTTGTAATAGTTTTTGCTAATAGAATGGGTGGTTTTCATTATGACCAGATTTTGTGCTCATTTCTACTGAATAAAGCACGTTTCAATGGGACTCCTTCAGGGTCACAAAAACTGTCCCTTTCTTGACTGTCCAAATAACTGGTAAAAAACTGGGTTCTGGAAAGCAATTGTTACTTCTGTGAAATTAATGGGGCAGTTTGGATTCTGGACTTTCACCGTGGCTGGACACTCAAAAAATCAAGGGCTTCATCTTCGAGACCATGATAATACTGCTTGGCACTGCATGAAGAAAAATTCAGACCATTATGCCTTAAAAAGTATCATTATCAACTGGAATATCCAGTATCTTTTTCAGAGACTTTTACAATTAAGTTCCTATAATAATCCTTACCATTTAGTGGCTCTATTTACCCTGCTAAACACATCTGCTTCAAAAAGTGATCCTTGGCACTTAGGCCAGTGATGCAGAATGACCTGAACACACGATGGGTATCCTGCTGCTCCAAATTGGCCCCTTTGTGTCCCTAAGAGAGGAGGAGGATGATGATGATGATGGTGAGAGAAGGCTCAAGGGGGAGTTATTGCTCTCTTCAACTACCTGTAAGGAGGATGGAGTAAGGAAGTGGCTGGTGATACTAACAAGTGACAAGTGATAGGACAATAGGCCTCAAGCTGCACTAGGGGAGGTTTAGATTGGGTATTAGGAAAAATTTCTTCACCAAAAGGGTGATCAGGTATTGAACAGGCTGTGCAGGGAAGTGGTGGAATTACTATTCCTGGAAGTGTTCAAAAACCATGTAGACGAGGCCCTCAGTGACATGGTTTAGTGGTGGGCTTGGAAATCCAGCGGTACAGGATGGACTTGATGATCTTAAAGGTCTTTTCCAACCTAGTTGATTCTATGATTATTTTTATTGCAGCTTTATCATCCAAAGCATCCAAAAAACAAGGAAGAAGTAGGACAGTGAAGAGGGTAAGGTCCACTCTGATAAGATAAGCAAAACTGCTTACTTGGCCCACTGAAGGAATACATCACAATGAAAACCTCAGAGGTATGTGCTGGGGACATCAACTCTGCACATCTCAGCTCCTGGCCCTTCACTGTTCACCAGGACATTTTCTATGCAAGGGACCACAGCTGGAGCATAATGACTCCAGGAGCAGTGTCCCAGTGGAGAACATGGAAGAGAGATGAGGAATGCACTGAAGCAATCATTGCTGCAGAGTGGTGGTCAACCACTGCTATATACAGTCGCTTTCTTCCGAAACAGAAAGCGTAGAGGGGATTCTCCCAAAATAATGATAAAACTTTCGACCTACAGAAGTGGTACATTTGCCTCAGTGTAGCTATGTAGTTGATCTTGTTTTCCAAGGTCTATACAGCTAGGTGCTTTAGAAATACAATGTTCATGGTAAGAACCTGTTCTTTGCCTCTGTGTTTTTCCAGCTCAGTTGAATTAGAAATTCAACACCAGTTTAGAGTCCTTAAAGCCTTTGTAGGACTCAAGAGAAATTTGTGTGATAGTTTGGGAACTCTCCGAATCTTGGTAATGGAGAAGAACACTAGACTGAAATCTAAGTCCATGAACATACCCTAAGCTCCCAAAGTCAAAAGTAGTGACCAGTGTCTGCCCTGTCTGGGTGGGCTGAGCTAACACTACACAGGAATAGTGGACCAGACTGCAGAAGTAGCCCTGACAGCCTGATAAAGCTTTACTAATGTTAGCCTTCAACAGCAGAAACTCTGATTCTTCATCTACAAGCAGAAGAGAGAAAAGAGAAAAAGGTGTTTAAATCCTTTAGCAAGTACAAGAAACAGTTAGCTTTCTAACTGCATTCACTAGTGCTTCGACACATACAGCAGTTCTGCCTGACAACAGTTTTTGGGGGTGGAGGGGCAGGCTGAAAACAATTAGTAACTATTCTGATAGTTTAAATAAGCACAAGTAGTATTACAGGGCTACTGTGATCAATATCTCCATGAAGGAGATATCGATGCATCCTGGTTCTGCCTGGAACATGCTATAGAAAACCTCTGGGCAGCGGGAGCTGGATGAAAAATGTCATTTTTCATACAGTTGAAGATCAGGTTCTCAGTAGAATCAAAATTCTTGCAGGAATGATGTGTTTGCTGCAATCATGTCCTATTTCTATCTGAAAGTCCCAAAGCTGAAATCTTCTAAGTAAATGGCTAAAAATGTGGGGTTTCAATGGTATTCAGTCATTTGCTGCGTACTGACATTGTCCACAGAAGATTGAAAAAAAATAAAATCAGACACTCACCATCCAAGCCGAAATTATGTTTGCTCCCTGCCCCCAGCCTCTTGCTCTCTGTCCCACTGCTGTCAAATGCAGAGTCACAACTTCAGCCATAGCTTATAAGGTGCTTTGTCTGCAAAAATATCTGGAGGACAACAGATTCTCTTCTTATTCGGAAAAAGAAAAGATCTGCCCTCAAGAAATACTGAAAACTGAATAATCAAAGAGAACAGAATCAACCATTAGAGGTAGCATGAGACCTCATTTGCCACAAACACACCTCACCCCCAGTATCCTGTGCTTTGTCACAGCACTTGCTTCACTGCAATGTTTGCTTTGCATATTGAAATTATATCTGTCTGGTGAGAATAACCAGCTTCTCTGCACAGGTTCTGACTGGGCTGGAGAGGTTCTGAATCCCAATTCAGAAGCTGGGTTGGCACAGCTTTGCATTCTGCGAAGTTTACGTTGCCTCATGGCAAAACCTTCAGGATGGTGATTATTTCACAGGTTTGTATGAAACTCAGCAGGGCTGGTTTTGTTTGGCCTTGCTAGCTTCAACTACGCAAAAATAACAGATAATATGGTTTTGTTCACACACAGTTTCAATGTCTTTCTGAAGGTTAAATATCGTTGCTATTAACAGGGCCCAAAAAAAGAGCTGCGAAAAGGCTTCTAAAGGGGGTGCATTAGCAGTTAGAACTTCTTCAGCTGGAGAAAGTTTAGATTCAGGACAATGTTAAACACAGGATTATACAGCCTACGTACTCTGATTTCAGCAACCACTTAGATACAATATACCAAATTCATTCCTGATTTATAGTATTACAGTGGGGTTGTACCAGGAGGTGAATGTAACATGCTGACACTGTTCAGTGCAAAATGCATACAAGTACAAGTACAAGTAAGCATCATGAAAGCACTTACAGTTTCATTTCTCAGAATGTTTTCCTGTCCCTTTTGGCATTGGTGGTGACCAGAAGTACATTGGTACAGAGCTGGTCAGCAAAGGCTACAAGGATAAAAATACAGACGAAGAAGAACCTGAAGATGTTCCTTCATGTGAGCAACACTGTTCTGTCACAACTATGTTCAAATATCTACAGGCCAGAGTAGTTCTGAGTGTAAAAATTACCAGAATCACCTTCTCTGTGAGATGAAGCTCACATTTGTCACTGATACTTTAAAAGTATAAATTGCTATGTTATACTTATTTATTGCTGGCTTGCTATTGAGCCAATGTAATTTCCCCTTAGTCTCTAGAGTTGAACAGTTTGTGAAAGAGTGATACAGACTGTAATGTTGGGATAGGACACTGAAAAAAAAAAAGAATGAGAACAACCAAAGGGCTGGACAATTTCCTGATTTACCTCCTGAGTCCACAGCTGGCAGATGGATGCCTCATACTTCAGAGTATGCCAAGAACAAGCCCTTATACATGTTCTGATACAGAGGATGACAGTGGCCTTCCTGGAGCCCCCTCTTTCACTGTCCAACAGACACAGGGGTCCTGTAAACATCAGTTTAAGCAGCTTTTTGCCTGGGCAGGGAAGCAGCATACTTACAGGTCACAGCTTGGAAAACTGAATTTTACTCTCTTCTGGGTTACAAATATGGGGTTTATTGTTGCTGTCGTCATTCCACTAACCTTCGTACTGAAACTAGTGCGGAAAGAGAAGACCAGTCCATGTCTTATACCCAAATGTGAGGTGCAAGGAGATTCACATCACAGTAAGATTCTTTGCTGTGATGTGTCACATTAACCAACACATGAAAACCATATCCAAACAAACTGCTGGCTACCAGGTACTACTGAAGGGATTTTTATTTTTTGATGTATCCAGGCTTGTGGGTAGGTGTCCTACACACCTTTGCACTAATGCTAGTTCCCTTAAAATGTGAAATAGCTCCTTTTTCTCATTTACCAACGTGCAGCAGCAGGAGACCAGAAATAAGTGGGAATCTTCAGGCAGCCATGTGGGACTAAATACAAAGAAATACAGGAAGGTAACTAGACAGCTGAAAAAATGTGGTAGCACAGACAAAATTAGGTTGATACTCAACAGTATTTATTTCACTGTGACAGTGCTACTAATCTCAACAGAATTAAAAGCTCCAGAGCATTTTGTCAATGATGTATGGCAAGGATCTCGTTATACTGATAGAGTCAGCTTTCCACCAGCATAAACCACCCATATAGACAAGCCCACCATGAACACATCGGGTGTTTACAGTGGTTAGCCTGTCGTGCAGATTAAATCTGAGCTGGAGCAGCCAACCGTTTTGATCTCCTGGCAGCATGCAGGGCAGATGGAATATTAATCTTCTGAAATATCATACCATGCAATTTATAATAATCAGGGGATTGATGAGAAAAATCCAGACTGGTATTATGGAAAATGGGCCATTTAATAATCTGATCTTGGCAGACTTAGAAAAATTGGTAAGAGATTCCAAATATATTTGAAGCTTTCGAAGGCACCAAGGAAAAAAATCCATTCAATTCAATGAAAGCCCAGTCTGGAATTGCCTCATTTGCAGCTTGCTTGACATTTGCTGAAATTTTTGGTGCCACTACAACTAATTCACTCTCTCAGTATAATTAAAACAGCAGCATATTATTGAATGAGACATCCAGTGTCTGACTAAACTTCTTGTCTCAAAACCACTGACATAAAACATCTTAGCATAAATGGGACACGAGAATTCAGTAGTGACATTTGAATGCAGAGACTAGTCAGGGCTCTACCTCTTAAAAGGCTCCACCATTCCAGGCTGGGGTCTCCTTATATAGGATGTGACTCCTGCTGTGCTCTGACAATTTCAAAATTACACTTTAATAATATCCTTGTTTCATCTTGTTTTATATATTATTTTATCATTATTTCCCCTTCCTTCTCTGTCCTATTAAATTGTCTTTATTTCAACCTACAAGTTTTACCTTTTTCCAGTTCTTACCCCCATCCCACTGTGGGGAGTGACTAAGTAGCTCTGTGATACTTTGTTGCTGGCTGGACTTAAACCATAACAGTCCTTTTTGGTGCCAAACATGGGTCATGAAGGATTGAGATAACGGATCTGACCAGAGAGTGTTGAAACACATTTGTTATAAGCATCCACTGTATGAGTTTAATAGTTCCTGGTCATAATGTTGACTTTTTTTGTCTCAGAGTTGTTGCATATGTTCTCAGAGTTGTGTTATGCAGCACCTTACTTGCTGTATATGTTCCCTGTTGTGCTGTTTACCATATCTGGGGACTGGGTTAAGGTTATTATATTTCTGTACTGGCTTATGATATGATAAATCACTGGTCATGAGACTAATCTGGTATTTGTACTCAGCATTGCCATCATCTCTGTACTTTGAGAACTATCTATTGGAAACTGTTAGTAAGTACATTCTTTACCTTTTCTTCTTGGAGAGACAATCTATGGGGGAGATAACAGAGGACACTTTTCCCCACTCCTTTACCTTTCCCTTCTCCAGGTGAGTTACAATAGCTCTTGAGAATTTTGAATATCCTTGGATGTACAAACCAGCATGTTCCTCTTGCTATGTCTCCTGAATGTACTTCAGGTCTTGTTTAAGGTTAAACAACTATGTAAGAATACCACCTAAGGATCTGCCCTGAGGCTGGACAGTTATCAGTGGCAGGTTGCATAGGATAGTATGGGCAAGTACGTAGAAGAGTGGGCACCTCTAGTGCTTTGGAACTTCACCATGAACAAATGCAGCATTCTGAAACACTAGTAAAATATTTGGAAAAAGTATGCTGACACCCTGGCAATTCTAGAGAGACACAGATCACTGTAGTGTGCTGGGGCCTGGACCATGCCTACCAGCCCTGTTCAATACTATTCTGTATCCTCATGGGAAAGAGAAGGTCTCTGGATCTGACAACAAAATGACAGGCACTGCGGCTCCTCCAACCCCAGTGGCAAGCACTGCAGCTGAACCAGAGCACCAACCCATGCTGGTATCAGTTGCCCCTATACACAAGAAGAAATATTTGTTGTGAAAGCTTTTTTAGTAATGAGTGGTGAGCAACTGCATTGTGCCTCACTTGTTTTGCATGTTCTTTTATAATGATTATTAGTTTCCCTTCCTTTTTTGTCCTATTAAACTGTTTTTATCTTAACCTGTGAGTTTTACCTGTTTTCCAATTCTCTCCCCTATTCCACTGGTGGGGAGTGAGCAAATGGCTGTGTTATGTTTAGCTGCCTGCCATGTTAAACTACGACAAAAAACCTTCCATTCACAGTGCTGGGGTTTTTTTGTTTTGTTCTGTTTTTTCTCATCTGGACCACAACTGACACACTGTGACACCTCTGTCCAGAATGGAAGCTTGTTAGCTACACGGTAAATCACATCACCAGAGAAGCAGATGGCCTGTGGGTGCACATCACTTTCCACATGCTGCAGCTCCCTATGCAGTGGCTGACTGCAAGGCTGAACTGTAACACAATACTAAACTATCAAACTAACTTTTATGAACGTATTTGTCTTCCTAGACAAATGGGTATAACCCAACCTCATGTTTCTGCTCACAGAATGCATCCTCCAACTGGACATCCTAAAGCAATGACACAGGTCTTATAAAACAGTGCCATAACAATCTCACTAACAGTAAGAAAGCAGTCACAGTCCACAGCTTATAAAGGTTAAGAGGTTAACATGTAATGCAAGAACAAAGACAAATGGCATATTCCTCTCCCACCTGTTCGAGGCAATGGAGAAAAATATCTTGTCAACTCAGGCTGTCAGTGCACTGCATGAACTGCCTATGAACCGACATCTTAATATGACTAACAGGAGCTGTATAAAACAGTGGCTGCACAGAACCATTTGCCTGGTTTTGCATAATATAGTGCTTTCACATTCATTTCCCAGTGAAACTCACCAGTGAAATTGAAAGACAAATCAATATTAGTAAAGAAAGTACAGAGCCTGTGAAGTGCAACATCAGGGCTATTTGGTGTTTCAGTTAAAAGGAATACATTGAATAAAGATTAAAGAATAATTGACAGAAGAACAAAGATGATGAGGAATAATACAGACCATTTTGTTTGCCTAAAAGTGAAGCGCTCCTGACAGAGGATGGATGGATTTGCTTTTACTCAGAAACACCATCCAATTCTTGAAATGCCAAGAGAAAAAATCATTCAGGAAGTACAAATGTGGTCTACTGTCAAACAAAAGAAGTCATGAAATGACAGATTTCAGTGGAATGGCACATCCTTCATTTGATCTGCAGATTGCGCCATGCAGCTACAAACAAAGCAGTCCCTAAAACTTTGTGGGTGGCAATACAAAGGAGGCATAGAGACCCTCTGGATATATTACAACATCATGGTACAACTCTGTTTACTAAGTCAACCTTTCATTTTCTGCTTTAAAATATCTACAAGTGTCTTTCTTTTCCCTCTTCCATTCTCCTCCACTTGTACACTTGTACAGATGGGTTATTTAACAGGTCTAACACAGGCCACCACAGCAGCGCACCAAGGCTGCACCTCAGCTGTCTCCTGCCGTGATGAAACAGGACATTGAATGGCTGTAGCACTTGTCCACTGCCTACCAAGGGGCAGCGTATTTCACTCCTGCTGGCTTCTAGCTGCTTCCATGCAAAGAAAATAGAGTTTAATGAGCACCTTACCCATGTTTTCTCATAGTGCCTGCCCCTATGATTGCTTCTGTCAATGGCAGGAGGCTGGCAAAGAGCTCCAGAACTACTGAGTTAACAGGAAGCCACCTGAGCAAAAGACCACCCTATCGGAGCAATTGCCCCCCACTATAGGGATGACAGTGGTGAGAGAGGCTGAACAACTGCACAGGGGAATTCAAACTGTTTGTCTTACAGTAATTGCAGCCCCTTAGACATACCTTGCTGTATACAAGAGCAGTGACACTTTTCTCTGTCCTGTCTTCTTGCATACTCACAGGTACTAGTTGTAATATCAGTTCATATCCTAAAGCATTCCCCAGAGGCACCATTCACCACCTTTCAAAATACAGTGATTAAAGTCACTGACAGTGTGATTTTTCTCTCTTGGAATGTTTCTGCTGTCACACATAGCACACCTAAGGTTTGTGCAGTTTTTTTGTCATAATTCTCACAGGAAAATGAAACACTTTAAAAGCAGGATAATAGAATGACACTGATTGCAGTTTGCTGCTGAGCTGCTGTGGAGTGAGTTACTGCCCAATAATTAGAGCTCCAAAGACCATGCTATACTTTTCTATGCTTCACTAGCACTTGTATAGCATTGCATCCTGCATCAGCACTAATGCAAAGGTGATAATTATTTGCAAGACTGCTTTCTAGATATCCAGGCAAGATGTGCTGGTTAAAAAAGTACATCTCAAACAACATTCTTGTCTTAGAAAGTGAGTAAACGAATCATCAAAATGCATATCACCATCTGGACTGAGTCAGGATTATTTCTGGTTTGTGTAACTTGCCAGAGATACGCTGGGTTATAAACATAATTGAACATAAATTGACTATCCTATGGAAAGGCAAGGAAAAAAGCAAACACTTCAGACACATGTGCTCCTATAGTCCTGATCTTTATGCTGCCAATATAAATAAAAATAATTAAAGCAGAAGCAGAGATGTCTGTAATTGGCAGTCCCAGATATTTGAGATCAATAGAGCAATATAGAATGTATAAGGCAACTTTAGGTTAATTGCTCTACTTGGTGTGCCCAGAACTCATGCCTTTTTCTACGTACAGTCATTTTCTTGGTAGTTGCCTAGGCCCTGGATACCATGGCTTGATCCGTATATAATATTGATATATATAATGGAATTACAGAATAACACTCAAAAACCTACCTGGTGGATTTTCATTCTGCTATGATTTGACAGCTCTGTGTCAGCCTCAGGAGACCATGGAGTCCATTTGGAGTAAGGCATGGTACATGGCAGTGGATTAGCTGGGGCTCAGCTGCAGAGTTGTGATGTCTTCCTGGTTTCAGAAAGGATACAATAGTTCCACCTAAGATGGAGATATGACACTTTCAGGATGAAATCACATTTTGTATCTGTCTTTCTTTAGTTTTTTAGGAAAAAGTGATGCTTTCGGAACTACTGAGCATAGTAAGTCATGTGGAACACTCCAAAAGGCAAAGGCCAAAATTATTAAGTACTTGACCAGGCTGCAGATTTTTGCTGCTGAACTTAAAGCCATGCATTGACTGTCATATCTTTCCCTTCCACCCACCCAGAAAGAGCAGTTGTTATACCAAATTAGCAGGAGAGACATTGACAGAGTAGAACAGAGGGAAGGGAGTTCAAAAAACCCAAGCCTTTATACCCCAGTAAGATAGTCTCATCCTGATCTTTAATGAGGACTGGTAATCTCATTGAAACACTCTGGGGAGTCTAAAGGCAGTCTCAAGGCAATCTCAAGGGGGCAACACACAAAACCATATTCAGCTAATAGCAAGAATTGAGAACAAGCCTTCAGATAAGAACTGCACAAATATTTTGAGTTGTCACTTTAGCTGGCTACTTCCTAAGACTATCAATAGAGGTGCCAGTGCATGCAGCCTTGGTTCTGCAGCCAGAATCTGGTTTACTGTCCTAGTGATGCTGCAGTCAGAACAGATTTCACTTCACTGTGTTGTCTGCGTGGAGTTAAGATGGTATTTTTTCCATGGCTATTTGAAAACCACTGTTCTTGTGAATAATGTGGTGCACTTTATATTAATTTGACACAGTTTAAGCTACAGGTATTAAAATGCTAGGAAATTGCCTTGAACGATTAATTAATTAAGAGGTGTCGTTCAGCTGAATACAGGATTGGTCTCAATTTCTGAAAGTTACCACGAGTACCAAACTCTCAAAAAATGCAGGCTAGCAGAAAGAAAGCAGCAGAGCACAGCAGTAAATCTGCAAAGCTATTAGTCTTCTAGATGGCTGTTACAAATACAGCAGAACCTTATGTATCTACATAATCTCAAACATAGGAAGTCATACCTTTCATTCAGAGGAGTGCTTTATAACTGTTAATTAAACTTCATCGTACTGCAGGGAGTCCGTAAAATGCTAATGCCAGTTTTGCAGATGTGTAAATTAGCCCATTTATCACTTAATATTTGAACAAACTTGATCACATCCAGGGGAAACTGAACTGGAACCTTCATATCTATTGATTTTCCTATGCTAGAAGATATAATATCTCCAGAGACTTAGAGAAGTAACTTTCCATTATAAAATGTAATTAATTGGAATGGTAAAGACTGTTTAATCTTCTACCTTTCCCTGACAAAATTTAAAATAAATATTCTCCCTCTACTGTGTCTAATACTTCAGAAAAAAGTATTTACAAGTTTAGGAAGGTATGTAATAAGTTACTGTTTCTCTATTTTATTTGCCTACTAAACATTTTCAAGAGTCCTTTTCCTATAGAGATAATTAGAGATAAGCCTGGTGAAATTACCAACCCTTCTTTCATGTCAGCCCATTCCTAGATGCAAGGAAATACCACTAGTGCACAACAACATATGACTGTCATTTCCAAGGAGAAGAGAAAGGCAGATGAGAAGTGAATTGTTGATTTTTGGAGAATTTAGAAAACCTCAAGTCCGTCTACACTGGATTACAAATTTAATTAGCACTGGAAGCTTTCAAAAGATGAGACACATCGAAAAATAGATGGAATAAAATATTTGGTGTTGTGTAGCCTCAGTGGCACACTGGGTAAAGGGTAATTTAAGATGTCTGGTCTCTGAAGTCAATAGACACTTGAAAGGACCGGTGGTATCACTAGCATATGGCACTTTTCAGAAGTGTTAAGGAAGACCTGATCTTGCAATTTAGAGGGCAGGAAAGCAGCTGAAGCTGAGTGGTCCTAAGACTTTCAGCTCTCTGCCCACTTCCCATCTGTTTCAAAAATCAGGACCGATCAGAAAATACATTGCAGAATAATCACGTAACTGATCACACAAAATTACATGGTGCCTCCCCACTGAGGTGTATCCTTTTTTGGTTGTAAAACCTTTGGGAAGACATAGCAGATGCTAAATAGGTAACTGAAGGGGACAATGAAAAGAGCTGGCAAAACTGTAGAAGCCTGAATATGACTGCTACTAACGTTACAGCTGTACAACTTACTGAGCCAGGGGTAATCAGATCTCATGTTCCGGGCAGAAAGCTGAGTCCTGCACCACCTAAAGTGATTCTTACCTCAGTTCTCTTCAGCCTTAGTTAGTCATGCTTTGGCTAGGTAAACTTAGCCAACTTCCTTTGAAGCATCATGTCCTGACAGCTGTTAGGAACAGGATATCTGACCTGATAGTTATAGCAAATTCTAAATTCCTGGAAAGGCCTCCTTTGAGCCTACTCTTTGGTATTTCCTTTCCTATGGAAATGGGCAGAACTGTCAGCTTTCTTGGAAACTGCAATTTATCTAGGGTGAGGAGCTCATTGCCATAACAAAGATGCAGACTAAATTGTTTTTTCTTCTCAGCACATCTACTACTCAAGCCACACACACAGCAAGTTCAGCTTTGAGCTTGAAGCCAAAAAGTGCTCCGAGGCTGTGCTCCTGACCCTGGTGCCTACTATAAAGTGCTGCATTAAATGAGTATCTGACATGCACCCGGGATTTACTCTCTGGAAAGATCCCGCAGTGTTTTGCATGCTATATATAAGAATCACTTTATCTGCCACCAAAATGTGGTTGCATCTAAAGTGAAAGGGAGGACAGAGAATAGACATACTGCAGCAATGATGTGAAAAATAAACTGGCTAATTTTAAGGGCAGATGAATTTTCATTTCTTGAGCTTGAATCAGAGCCTTTGAATCCCACTTATTTAATAGAAGATGTCACAAAAATCTTCAGCAGTGCCCTACTGTCAGGTTCTTTGGCTCCTCATTACTGCTGAAACACAGTGGTCCTGCGCAGCAGCTCTGATGTGCAATTGCCCTTTAAACATGCCATTATTTTAAATATAATTGGGAACATCAGGAGGACTTGCTGTGATGGCACCAAGTCCAAACACTGAAGATAAGGCAGCACAGAAGGAAAGGCTGATAATAAATTACCTGATGAGATATCCCAGTAGTTCTGGTCCTTCACAAGCACTAATGCATTCGTCCTCACAACAGTCCTGTAAAGTAATCAGTTACACAGAGGAGAAACCAAAGGCTCACATCCCCCATACGGAGCAGCTGTTCTTCAGGTTAGACCACAGTGTCAGAGCCTCACCAAAGCCTCTAGGCAGAGGCTCAGGATCGGCCCCTCTCTCCTTGGGAACTGGACAAGCCCAAGCAGGGTTTGGGGCTTCAATTGCTCAGGCCTAAAGCACTCTCAGGGTCATGCAATACAACTGACAAAGTGCAGTTTGGTGGCCTCACTTCTGGCTGTTGCTGTGGGAATGAAGTATGTTCTATGACATCTTCCTAACTGCTGCTAGGCTGTGCCTAATCTTTGAGTTCCTGTTTTCTCATCTGTCTCAGAGCTGGAACTCTCCTTTGGCTCTTCGCTAATACCACACACTCCATCTCACCCTGGGACATCCAACTCTTCCCTTCAGCTCAGCATAACAGCTCACATTAGTAATGAAGCATCTCCAAAGCAGCAAAAATAATGCTCGTGTTGGAGAAGGAAGCCAGTGGCTCACCAGAGCTTTACACCATCAATGGCTTTGAATTGCTGTCATTCATCTTCTATCTGTAACCATGTTTCAAACGCACTACACAGCTCGTAGCTTTGGCAATCAGTTCTGGATTGAAAGTTCAGCTTTTCACACTGAGGTTACAAATTCACCATCTCCCTCAGTTAAGACTGCAAACCATCCGTTGGTGCTTTCACTGACTTAGGTCTGTTCTTTGCAGATCAGTTCTCTCTCCCCATTTCACCAGAAAAAAAGAAAGTCTTTTTTAATAGAACAGCATTGTTTGGGTGCAACAAGAGTGGGCTACTACCAAGGGGGAGACCAGGAGACAACAGAAGGTGGGCAGTGACCTCACCAACCAGGCACAGTGCCCCAGGACCAGGCACAGGCAAGCAGAGCAGGATGGTGACAGCAAGAGGTCCTGCCCAGTAAGCATCAAGCAAGGTAACAAGGCAGGTCCAAGGTCAAGTTAGGAAATCAAACACCAGAGGAACTGCACTACAGACAGGCAGGCCAGCAGCACAGCTCAGGCTGGGACAAGGGCCAAGCCTAAATGGGCAGAGGCTGTGGTAGGAGCTCCAGAGGAGGCCATCCAGGGCCACTAAGGCCCATGGTATTACCCTGGAGTGACCATGCCTATTGGCACGCTCAGGGCACTGACAGGCATTTTGGTTGAATGCTTCCCAAAGAATTGTGTTTTTATAGAAAAAATCTGAAAGTTTTTCACACAGATCAACTTGGGAATTGTAGTGTTGAAAAGCATATAAAAATGCACTATAATTTTTAAGGCTTTTACTTTCAATAGATTTTTATGAGGACAGAAAAATATAAAATATTCTTCTTCGTCTTTCCCAAGCAGATGTGAGTTGTGCAAAGCAAATCTAGCAGTGTGTTGCATAGAAATGACCATGAAGAGAACATGATCTTTTTTTCCTATCTCCAAAAGACTAGATGTTAAGTCAACAAATGTGTGAGTATAGTCTAAAACCCCCAGCCTCACCAGGCATGTAGGATTCGCCACACTGGATCACTTAACTTACTCCTCAAGTGAGAGGAGTATTTTTGCAAATAGACAGTGCTGCAATGGAGCTGAGAAAGCTGACTTGGAATTTCTCCCGTGAAATGAACTTCAGAGGCAGACTGAACCCTATTTCAGAACAGTATGAAAGAAATATATGCCGCTTCTAGCAACGAGATACCTCTTCTGTAGATAAAGCTAACAGTTAAAAATGATGAATTCGCTTGCATTTAAAAAAAAATCCAATGAAAGTGAAAATCTGTCTTTCCTCTGAAGTATACATTTACATTCAGCTGCTTCCAACTGAAGTAAATACATAGTTTAAATCTTCTTGGCTTGTGCATTCTACTTTTTTTAATACATTTCTGACTTTTCTTGATTTCCTAGCAAGCTCCTCTAAGAATATAGGCAGTCCAGGAAAGTTACATGCAGGTTTTCAAGACCCAGCTTTCATGGACATGTGAAAATTCTCAACTTCCATTTAGAAAAAGAGAAAAAGCAAAAAGAAGTAAGTCTTCAGCCCCTGTGGTTGCATAGAGACATTCTGAAAATATGGATCGTAAATTCTCACAAGTCAGAAGACAAACAAAAAGAACTTTATGTTTATTATTTTAAAAATTTCATAGTTTTTAAGCCAATCACATAATTTGTGGGGTGAGGTGGGCGTGTGCTCCATGATATTTGAATGCCTGGTTTGGAAATGCTGAACTTTATAGTATTACTATTTCCTACCTATTTTATATTTATAGTATTGAGGCCTAAAATTCCAAGTTTCAGCAGAGTAGAATGTTTTCTTCTCCTGAAGTGATAAATCCCTGAAAATAATGGAAATACTGACAGAACTTTAACTATACTGTCTCAAATGAGACACTGTGATTTTTAGTTTCTAATTAAATGCATATTTCTTTCAAAATTGGCCCTTATATAACATGTAAATCATTTTGGTGGCAGCTCAGAGGTAAATAAGGGGAATGTTGGTCTTGGCAAGAAAAATAGAATTTTCATCTGAACTTAAAATTCTTAAAACCTCTTATCCAAACAATATATATACACTGGGTAAAACAGTTCTTTAAAAAGAAAAATCATCAAGTTTAAGCTTGCAAACAAATTGACAGGTATTCTGCTGCCTCCCTGTGGAGACTGCGATACCTTATCTAGAATTTCTTTTGAAACCAGAATCAATTGCAAGAGCATTTTTAGTCCAAGCCAATTTCCTAGAGTATTTCTAATTACCTGTGTGGTTCATAAGCACAAACAATGCACTGGAGCAATATAGATGAATGCTGAAGGATGTCAGCCTGCAGGAGGAAATGCCTTTAAAGATACCCTTGTGCGGGCGGCTGCAGTCCCTGAGCTCTGTATCTGTTGTTGGACTAGGCGCTAGGGCTGCACTTTGGGTGAGCAAGGAGCTGCTGTGGCATCCTGCTACACATTTCCACTACTCCTAAACTAAAGAAGAAGAACAAAAATTAGTTTTCTACTGGTTTAGCCGCAAATCTGCCCTTTAGAGAGTTAGTGAAGGTAGGGAAGCAGTAAAGTGGCAGCAGTGCTGGGTTAGATGGGATCAAACTGCTATGAAAACATAACTTCTGCTTTGGGGTCTCCCTCATCCCTGTTGGGCACAGCAATGTGCATGTCTATCCTGTGCTGCCCATGAGGAAAAACTATGTAGACAAATAACTCTGACCCTTCATTAAGTGAGGAAAACAATACTCATTTTACAGAAGACAGTAGCACAAACAAGAGGTTCTGGAGAAGCCTTTTGTAGGGAGTGAAGTGTGTTGCTGAGCTGGAGCAACGAGGCACAGAGCAATCACAGAATGAGAAGATGGGGCATCAGCTGCACTTCCTGGCTAGCACTAAAGGAGATATGAGCCACTGCTGACTCAGCAAGCACTGCCTGCCCGAATAAGGTCATGTCAGCAGGTCAGTGTTGCCCAGCCTGCCCTTCTTTAACACCCGAAGGACCGATCTGATCTTTGTTATTCCTCATCTCATATTTCTACTTCCCAAATTTTTTTCAACAGCCCACACTCTTGCTGCTGTGTGACCCAGATGCAATGGCATTTATGTTGGGGAAGAAAGAACAGGTGGTGATTGCATTCCACCTCATGTGAGCCACCTGAGTGAACCAACCTATCCTCTGGAGATGAACTGCTTCTTATTTAAAAATTGAATTACAACCAGTGGGGATCTTCCCCTACTGATTTATGTGCCTGGAATTACAGAGGATTAATAGCAACAGGCTAAGACAGGACTGGGGGCACAGCTTACCAACTCACTAAGCATACCCAGGACAACATATCACTGGCTATATTAGCTTCTGCATGGTGCTTTCCCAGGAATCATGATAAGGCAAGCCCATAGGAGTGCAGGTCCACTGGGGAATTACGCTGTTTGTCCTCTGCAAGTGGACAGTCTGCTGTCCAGGCCCAGGCCAGCACAGACTATGAGATCATTGCCTCAGACTCTTCTGGGTCTTCCAACAGACCTTGATGAAGCCACCAAAATTGCAGAAGACCATAATGTATGTTCTGCCAATAGCTAATGAAATATCATTAAGAACAGATATTCCCAGCAATAATTTCCCATAGAAATTTTCTGTCACATCTTCCTCATAGGGCTTTAAACATATGAGGGAATGCTTAGTCCATAGAGTAGTAATGCAGAGCAGGACATCATCCAGGTTGGAAATTGCTTAAGGAGATTATCAGAGCAATCCACCTACGGAAGTAGCTTGATCTTCAACTATTCACAATATGTTGTTTTATTAGCATTAAATGTTGCAGCAGGCTGAAAAAATAACAAATCCTAAAAATATGAGATCACTTTTTTGTCACAAAGAGCCTCAATCTGTACTTAACTCTGTGTCATATCTCTGACCGCGCTGATGTGCAAACATTAATTTTGGTTTGCTTCTCCCTTTTCCTGATCTTTTTTATTCCTGTGAGGATGGCACATTCACTCAGGGAGCTACTTGTTCTGTCTAGGTTGGCCACATGTCTAGGCCTGGCCTGGACAGTCCTGGAACAGAGGCTTTACCCAGTTCCTAATTACAGAAGAAGAAGGAAGGACACGGGATCTCATCTGATTTACACCCTACATGCTGATTATGTGAAGTTACTCATCCAGAGCAGATGTCAGTTGAGCAAGAGACAGCAGCACCAGCAGTGGCTCCCTTTTCCACTTCATGTAACTATGGAAGCTGGTTAGCAGGATTTTTTTTTTTCCCTGCCAAATTTCTCACAGGTTTTTTTTGCTTCTGTTGAAATCCTGAAAGAAAATTTCAGTTTGCAGATTTTGACTGAAAAAGTGAAACAACTTTCACAAAACCGCAGACACTTCAGGGAAGGGGAAAGTTATTTGGAAACCTAAGAAAAATACTGTCGTAATTCCTAGTACCGTTTTTAAAAGAAAACACTTTTAATGTTATTTGCTATCTAGAATCTCTCTTCCTCTCTTCTTGAAGGGGATTTATTCCTGTTCTGTGCTCTCCAAACCCCTTTTCTCAAAGAAAAGGGCACAGAACTCGAAATAAGAGTGTGTGGGAAGAAATGTTCTGTCACCATTTTTCTTCTTCCATGGAATAAAAACATAATAAAGTAAGGAAAGAGCATAAACCACTCACATTTACTTTCTTCTCACCCATTCTCCATCAAAAAAATTTGGAACACAAACCTTCTCCCACATTTCAAGTAAAAGAAGGAAGGCAAATCCCTTTTCCAAAGGAAAAGATAAATTATGAAGAAAAATCGGGTTTGGTGCTTTCTGTTGTTTATGCACTTTTTCACCTGTGGGTAGGGCAAAAGAATGGGAAAGCTTTAAAAAGGCAGGAATTCTGCTTGCTTTGCCGAATAAAAGAATATGTCTATTTTAAATGAGTCAAATGTTTGTGTTTTTTCAAAAGCCCCAAACTGTCTCAAAAGCTTAAAAAAAAAATCCTTTTAATGCATCACTTCTGAGGCTGTTTTAGTGATTAATGAATGACCCAGAAGATGCCATCTAATGACTGATCTACAAATTGAGTAAGCAATCTATGTTTTTATCTGTCTACCTACCTACTTATCACATATCTGAGTATCACCTGGACAGAGGCATTTCTTCTGCTTATGGCTGTCAGATCAGACCCTGGGGCCATTGATTTTATTATTTTTCAATAACCAAATACTAAAAATAATGGGCCTAAGGATTGAAAGCTCAGTAGAGTGGTAGAGATGAACTGTGTCTGGTGTGGTCTTTAGCAGAAATACTTGACTGCATTTTTAAGGCTCCCAGGGCTGTCTCTGATCAGTGCCATCCTCCCCTGCACTCTCCCAAGTACTTTCCGTATGAAGAGAGGCTGAGAAAGTTGGGGCTATTCAGCCTAGAGAAGAGAAGATGAGTGGAGATCTTACAGCAGCCTTCCAGTATCTGAAGGGGGCCTACGGGGATGCTGGGGAGGGACTCTTTGTTAAGGACTGTAGTGGTAGGACAAGGGGTAATGGGTTTAAACTTAAACAGGGGAAGTTCAGGTTAGATGTAAGGAAGAAGTTCTTTACAGTGAGGGTGGGTGAGGCACTGGAATGGGCTGCCCAAGGAAGTTGTGAATGCTCCATCCCTGGTGGTGTTTAAGGCCAGGTTGGACGGAGTCTTGGGCGACATGGTTTAGTGCGAGGTGTCCCTGATCATGGCAGCGGGGTTGGAACTAGATGATCTTAAGGTCTTTTCCAACCCAAACCATTCAGTGATTCTACATAGTTACTTGAAGAGTTCAAGCAGGCAAAGGATGCACGTATTTCCTTTCTCTGGAAGAACAGCAAGCTTCTATAGGGCCTTCTTTTCACAAGGCCACATAGAACATTCACATTCACATTCCCACATAGGACAATCTGAGGATCCCAGTGGTAACATCTGAGCACAGGGCTCATAGTTTAGGCAAATGACTGGCCACACATTGATGAGTATCTGCCTGAGACAGGCAGTTTTTCCAGTTAGCCTGAAAGAAAAAAGAAGAAACATGTTTGGGCTGCAGCCTGGTGTAGTACAGTTCATTTATCCCCTTTCCTGTCTCGAGATGGGAGAAAATGGCTCAGTTTCTTTCTTTACCTACATGTGTGATCCACCTGGAGAACTCCGTGGCCCCACCAAGCCCCACTTCTTGGCTAACTGGTGCTCAAGCAATTATATCATAGAATCACGGAGTGGTTTGGGTAGTAAGGGACCTTAAAGATCCAATCCCCATGCCACAGGCAGGGATGCCTCTCACTAGACCAGGCTGCCCAAAGCCCTGTCATACCTGGCCTTGAACACTGACAGGGATGGAACATCCACAGCTTTTATGGGCAACCTGTGCCGGTGTCTCACCACCCTCAGGTGCCCTGGACCTGGTTACCATGAGCGGAGGGTGAGAATGACTGCCCCACGGAGAAAACTTCCAAGCCAGCACCTCTCTTTTCCTGGAAAACACCTGCAGCAGCTCAGCACCGTGCCTCCATGCAGGGCTGTGAACTTCCCAAGCGGAGCTCAGGGGAGATCTACAGCAGAGCTATGACAAACGCGGCCGTTGTCGCCAACTTGTGGTGCCTGCCGCTGCGTCCG
>NW_009926028.1:0-7619 GCF_000696875.1 Nestor notabilis | reverse complement strand
CGGGGCCCCGCAGAGCGCCATCCGTGCTCCTGCCGTGCGCAGGGCGTTCGGAAAGCGGCGCACGCACACGCCTGTCAGCCGGCGCGGGCCCACCTCAAACATTGCACAATCCTCCACGCTCGCTGGAGCGCATTTATCCTTTAAAGATGAGGCGGTTTGGGCCACGTTCAAACCTCCTGTGTTTGCTTTCCACGGGCATTTGCGTAAGCGAGTTACATCGGCACAAGTGCTTGTGCAAACCAGATTTCAAAATCTGACACGAAGCGTTTGTAAAGATCGATTCAGAGCCTTTGCTGGAGCCTGCCGCGGGCTGCCTGATGGGTCCCAAAACCCTGCGTCGCTCTGTGAAACGAGGTTAGATTAACCCGTAAAATAGTGAAAACAAAACTGGGGCACATCTGTGCACACAGGTCCTTCCTACGCTGGATGCGAGCACAGGCCAAATGCGCACACAGGTTGTACGTTGTTCTTGTAAGTACCACAGGAACACTCCCAGTTGTCTGCTGGAGAGAAACTGCAACTTTGATGAAATACCACTTTGGAACCCCTGAGGTCCAATGGATTTTAACCCTCACGTCCTGGTAGGAGAGGCTTGTGAAGGGGTAGGATCATGCTGGGCCCACGGGAAGGGGCGAAGGGCAGAGGCACGGAAAGCCACAGCTGACACCACAGGATCCATAGCTGGAAGTGAGGAACCGTCTCTACAGGCCTCCTTTCTGCTGGAGTGTGCTGCCCGCCGCCGGTTCCTGGCCACAGCTGTGCTCTGACCGCACTTCCAGGGTCACAGAGCACAGAGGGGGAGTGAGTGCTGCCGCTAGAAGCATTAATGAATCCTTTCTGACACGCTGCCGGGGCTGTGCCTGCGAGGGGGGTGCCTCCCCGCACGGCTGAGGGGTGACACCCCTATCCCCACAGTCCATCTGCTCACCAAACATAAGCAGGGGACTGGTGGCAGCGCTAGGGGGGAAGAGTGGATCGAATATCCCTGCTCTGTATCCCTTATTTTCCCACCATGCACTGTGGTGCAAGTGGAGGAGTAGCTCCAGGATGTTCAGGATTCTTCTGTCTGCTCAAACCAAGCAGGGAGAACTAGGAGGAATGCAACAGGACCGACCCCTGCCATATGCTAGGGATTATGTCCAAGGAATATATAGATACAAGAGAGGCATACAAAGGGAGCTGGTATAGAAGGGACAGATCTGGAATGATTATGTCTAATACAGTGTATAAAGGGGTAATATAACCAGCACCACCACCAAAGTGCTTTAATAACTTGTGCAAAAATTAGGTTTCTAGAGTTGACCCCCACTGGCAAAAACTACATGATTTCCAATCAGCCCCATAGCACTGGTACAGGGGACAATTTGTTCCTCTGTACAGCCTCAGCTGGTTAATGCAGTACCAGAGCCACCCTGCTGTTCTGCCCCTGTTCAGCGGCCCTCACAGAAAGACACCAGCACTAGTCACCCTACTTTCCCCACTCTTCCTTATTAACCTAATGTGGTCAGTTGTTTTGTAACCAGTTTTTGGTTTGCTTAGTAGAAAATGGGGCTTGTGCCTTCTAAGCAGGCATTTCTAGAAAGGTCAGCTCTGTTTCATAGATGCTCTGACAAGATCTATGAAAAAATTAACATGGAGTTGTTTAAATACACGCATTGGAACTTTGGATTTATGGCCTAATATTTGGAGAAGTTAACAGAAAGTACACTGCTTTTTTGCAAAGGTTTTTGTCACTTTTTCGCTTGTGTCAATGGTGGGATTCATAGAATCATAGAATCAGCTAGGTTGGAAAAGACCTTTAAGATCATCAAGTCCAATCATTATCCCAGGACTGCCAAGACCACCACTAAACTATGTCACTGAGGACCTCATCTACACGGTTTTTGAACACTTTCAGGGACAGTGATCCCACCACTTCCCTGGGAAGCCTGTTCCAATGCCTGAACACCCTCTCTGTGAAAAGAACTGGAATCTAGTTCTGCTTAGCAATGTTTATGTCCCATGCAACTTGCATCTTAAGCTAGAGGAGCCATGCTTTGTCTCACAGGCTCAAGAATTCAGAGGTCTGAGCTTGCATATAAGGTCTTTCCTGACAAAAAACGTACTTTAAAATGCCCTTACTTTCTCAGATGTGGTCATGTTCCAGGAGTCTTTCATACTTTCCCATTCTGCATTAAACTAACCTCAAGGCAAATGGCAGATATAACAATATGATTTCTTTTTATGATTTAAATATGGTCTTTCAGTATGACAATACTTGCCACAGCAGGCCAGGATACCATTTTCATGAGCAGCATTTTTTGCTTTTGTAGCAAGTTTCACATGAACCAGAAAAAAACAAACTCCAAACCCAGTGAGGGTCTCCCTGTATAAACTCAACTGAAAGGGTTACTGGAGGTCTGCTACTTCCACTTGCCTTCATAGTAGGCATCTATTCAAAAACACAGTTCCTGGAACACAGCAACTAATGAAGACTGCTTTCCTATGGGTTTATGCCTGTGATTAATTACCTCTGCGTCTAAGGTACGAGCTCTAATTGAAGCTGGTCTCATGCCTGGAAACTTACAGATGTCTCTCTCTTATCCGGATTACTGAGTATCAGTACAGAATGCAGCTTTCTTCTGATCTCTCTTTCACCTCCACACTTAAAAAAAATCTAAAAATGTAGTTGCTGTGAGATCTGCCAGATTTGGTTGAAATTAGCTATTCTGAAGCTGGATGACAGAACGATCATGTATGCCGTATTTCCTTAGGGAAGTCACAAAGGGTAGCGCCTGCTGCACTAAAGCCTGGTTAGTTTTTTCTCCTCTTTTTGGTGGTGAAGCCTCTGTGAACTACTAACTAATCCTATGTTTACTCAAGTTTAAAAGAAGCTATGACTCAAGATGGTAATTTAAAGCAAACAAACAAACCCACATTATTGAATATTTGTCAGAAAACTTAATAAGCCATTATTCTATTTGGTAAAAAGAATCACAATTTACAAGAAAAAGCACTTTCTCCCTATACCTTCCAAACAAAGCAGACACAAAAGCAAATGTTACTGGGCTTCAATTAAAATAAATAACCATTCAGCCATTTTATCTTAAAGTTCAGTGAGCTCACTGGGCAAAAAAAAAAAAGAATCCCAACATCCAGTACTTTCTGTATCTAGCACTTCTCTTGGTGATGATGTCTGTCTGAAAAGCACGTTTGTTGTAAGTACTGTTTTTCTCCTCTGAGTATTAAAACTCTTTTTGGGTTTTTGGGGATTGTTTGGGGGGTTTTTTTGGTTGTTTGGGGTTTTTTTTTGGCTTTTTTAGCAACATACCTGCTTTTCTCTTCAGAAGTCCTGTTTTGGAAGCTTTCACAGCCTGAGGTTGAAGTTACATTACACTGTCTTGATCTCCAAAACTTGTCTGTAATTGGCATAAGAAAAAGACAATATACGGTTTCTTTGTTGTAGGATTTTACTATTGCAGTGTGTACTTGCCACTTCCCACATGCTTCTAGGGGACTTCCAAACACAGCAGACATGTGGGTACCATTTCTTTTTATTTCTGTTTTTGCAAGAAGTCATGTAATCGCCTGCATCTTTCATTGTTCTTCCCTAGAAGGATGACCGTTGTAACTACTGAATGTTCTCCCTGCAATGGAAAGTTGCCTCTACCTTTATATTTTCCTGATGACAATAATAGTTGTGCACCAACACAATAACTCTTTCAGGTCATAAAACACATATGGGGGTTGAATCTTGGTTAAGCAAAGGAATAACTGTTTTTTAAAAAAATCTACCATACAAAATTATGAAAACCATGTCAGATAATGAAATTTTTAGGATTTTTTCACTGGCTTAAAAAAAACCCCACAAATCACTGCATCTGAAGTAAATCTCTTTTCTGACAATTTAAATCATTCAGCAGGCTTTCATCTCTTTGTGGAAGTTAATTGAAAAAACAGGAAAATTTATCTTAACTGTCAACTTTGCAAGAGAAACCAAAAGGAGTTTAGACAGTCCTTCTGAAAGCTTATAGTTGAATAAGCCAAATTAAGAAAAATACATATGTTCCTAAAATGTGTATTTCATTTCTTTGGAACTCAGTGTTTTTGTACTTTTAGTATTAGTCACATAGTGCGAAATCACACTCATTTGAGTTGATGAGCAACCAAAATTTGTCATGATCTGTCATGTTTTTTTGCATAAGGGACTATACATCCTAGGCCTGAGACATAATCATACTTTCGCCTTGAACAGAAGTCACTTTTGAAAGTATATTTATTTGTCTTATCCTAGATGTCAGCAAATAAATGCATTTTTTTTCATCCGAGCTTTTGACACGAGTTTGCTTAGTTATATGGGACCATGGAATAAGTTGCACAACTATAAAGCAGTCATACACTCAAATCAATATGAGGGATAAGACATCTGTAATAGTTTGATAATTACAATATAAAACTACACTATCAGTGAATTTAGCATAATATTTTTTTAAAATGCCTACTAAAGCAGTCCAGACATACCTGAGACTTCAGAAACGGTCTAACGACAGCTTCAGAAACAGGTAATTCCTGGCTTAGTTGCAGGCTCGCACATGAATCCTTAACCTGCTCAAGGCTGGAACCCCTCACTGCTGCGCCTCTGAGGCAGTCTAGAATGGCGCTTTTCATCCAAAGAACTCCCTCTTCTCGTTTACCAAATCTGTCCTTTAGGCAAATACGGCTACATTCATAGACACAGGCAACATCTGCTAGATAAACTCACAAAGCTGTGGAAGAGAGTGGGGATTAAAAAAAAAAACAACCAGCGAACACCAAAGAAACAGGGAAGCAGTAAGCAGACAAATTTTCATGTGCAGTGTTAATGCAGCCTGGTTCTCACACTTCTTGCATTTGCAGCATGCCCAAGCTGGAGAAGCTTGATGTGCTCTGGATATTCTGGCAAAGGAGAAGGAGAAATAAACCCACAGGCACAGAGGCAGAAGCGACAGATATTCGAGGTTGCCTGAAAAGGAAGCAGATTTGATGTTAGCTATTAGCTTGAAAGTACTTTCTTTTGTGCAAGTCTGCAGCTGAGTTACGTCATTCAGACCAGTAGCCTTGTTTCAGACACAGTATTGACTGCCCTGCAAGTTTCATGACTCTTTTCCCTAGGAGCACAGAAAAGAAAAAAGGATGCTAGAAGTGTTAAAAAATCAGACAGAAACCTTTCCTAATTTAGCAGAGGCTAGATTATTGCCCATTTATATGTAGAAATTAAGAATATCACCACCAGCAAGTATCATCTCTCACCATTTGTAGTAACAGTTCACAAAATAAGTAATTTAAAATTCACCATCTTACAGACACCATATTATTTCTGATGTCTCTCAGCATCTTAGGGGAATACATAGAGTGGAAGTATAATGTATTAATCTTTAAGTGATGCAGATGTAACTAAGTCCTCTTTGGACTAGCAAAAAAATGACAATACAAGGTAAAAGAATAAAGTTGGCTTTTTTAAAAAAAAAAAACAAAAAAACCCTTATGAAACATCCTACCCCCTCCTCCTCCCTGCCAAAAAACCCCACACAAAGCACACACAAAATCACAAACGAACACAGAAGTGCAGCTACCCAGCATGAGCAGCTGAATAGGACTGAGGCATGCCAAGAAAGCTGTAGGAAGACAAGGTGATTTTACACTGACCAGTCTTTGCAAAGCCAGACCAGTTCCAGGCACGTATCAGTTCTGTACAGTGACAGTGCAAGTTTAAGCAATACAAATTCTTATACCTGCTGAAGGCCTGAGCCAAGATATCAGGCGTGTGAAAGCACATATGGTTTGGCATAAGTTTTAAGAACATAATAAGACAGGATATATATTTCTGTTTAAATGCTTAACTACGTAAATGCATACTTACCTAATACTTTTTCTGCTAAGCCAGGTAGTCTCTATACAAAGCTGTGCCCTAACCAGGCACAGCTTCCTCAGCAAAGAAATGCATCTGGCTAGATGCTTCGTACAGCAAGATACAAGATATGTACTTGTACACACACTCCCACATGCATTTCCCACATAATTTAGAAGTTACAGACAAATTAAACAAATTCCTACCTATAACATGGAGACTGATGCACATTAAGGAAACAGGGGAGAGCATCTTTTTAAATACCTTAACATGCAATTGCTCACTTAATGAAAATGGAGAGTGAGGAGGGGCAGAGGGCAACACCCACAGCTGTTCAAACCTGTGCATTTTCAACCACAGTTCAGAGCAGGTTTTGGGAACTTTTCCAGAGAACAAGAAGATATTTAGTTATTAAACTCAACATTGATGTTCCCTTTATAAAACCTTGAAACTGCCTGGCTTTCTGCTTTACCTTAAGGCATCTGCTGCCTGATTCAATGGACCTATTCACACACAGAAAAGTATCAAGGAAAATATTTTGAAGAAATATCCGAGACTGCAACAAATACTGCCAAATACAACAGACTGTTATTTCACTGTGAGGTATGACAGTTCACATCAATATTTGTATCCTCCTGAAGCAGGACGTATGACTGCAGCATCTTTCAGTTATGAGCGATATCTCCATTAATTAAAACATGTAATACAGGCTTGTTTCTTTGGCCCCAGCCACATCATATGGACTGAACTGGCAAGCGCCTATATAGTATTTCATCCTTTAATATGAAGTTATTAATCAAGCTTTAATTGAGGAAGCAACATTCAACTACTACAGCTACAGGTGATCTAATGTAATACAAGAAATGTTCAAATTCACTTAAGACTCACACTGTGTGGTGTCATTTGACTAAGCTAATATGCATTCAACTAGCATTTAGCAAAGTGATACCATTTTTCCCCAAACCAGATAATTCTGAAGTTCTAAGTTCAGCGGTCTCCTTTTGTGGACGTGACAGTGAAATGTCAGTCATAGAATGGCTTTAGTTGGAAGGGACCTTAAGATCATCTAGGTTCAACCTCTCACGTTCCACTAGACCAGGTTGCTCAGAGCCCCATCCTACCCGGCCTTGAACACTGCCAGGGAGGGGCCAGCCACAGCTTCTCTGGGCAACCTGTACCAGTGCCTCACCACCCTCATAAGTGAAGAAATTTTTCCTAACTTAAATCTACCCTCTTTCAGCTTAAAGCCATTCCCCCCTGTCCTGTCACTACATGCCCCTGTAAAAAGCTCCTCTCCAGATTTCTTGGTAGTCTCCTTCAGCTGCTGGAAGGCTGCTTTAAGATCTCTCCAGAGCCTTCTCTTCTCCAGGCTGAAGAATCCCAATGCTCTCAGCCTGTGTCTGCAAGGGAGGTGCTCCAGCCCTCTGATCATAGAAACACAGAATGGTTTGTGTTGGAAAGCACCTTAAGATCATCTAGTTCCAACCCCTGCCATGGGCAGGGACACCTCACTCTAGACCATGTCACCCAAGACTGTCCAACCTGGCCTTGAACACTGCCAGGGATGGAGGGAGCATTGACTACTTCTTTGGGCAACCCATTCCAGTGCCTCACCACCCTCACTGTAAAGAACTTTTCCCTTAGATCCAACCTGAACTTCCCCTATTTAAATTTAAACCCATTACCCCTTGTCTTACCACTACAGTCCCTAAGGAAGAGTCCCTCCCCAGCATCCTTGTAGGCCCCCTTCAGA
>NW_009926027.1:99267-102347 GCF_000696875.1 Nestor notabilis | reverse complement strand
ATCTCACACACCCCCCGCTTCTCCGGGACCTGCCTGCGAGCCCCCCTCCCCACAACATTTCTCCGGGGCCTGCCGGCCATCCCTTCCCACAGCCCCAACCGCCCCTCAGGGACTTGGCCATTTTCGCGCTCCCCCTTCCTCAGCCGCCCCTCAGGGACGTACCGGCGACCCTCAGACCGCCCCTCAGAGACCTGCTGACAACACCTTCCCCAGCAGTTCTTCGTGGACTTGCAAACCCCTAAACGCTCCTCGGGGATCCCCATAACAAACTGTTTATGCCCCCTAAATGCCCTTCAGTGTATGTCTGTGACCCCCTAACTTCCCTCGGGCTCTTGGAATTGCCCCAACCACCCTGCAGGTACCACTCCCAAAGTGCCTCTCTGGAGTCAGGTAGGAACCTCCCAGGAGCCCCGTTTAGGCTACCTTCTTCCCAGTGCCTGGGTTCAGACCTGCCAGGGAGTTTTTCTGTCCTTAGTGATCAGTGTGCCCAGGCTCAGCGGGACCCTGGCTTACCTCTCGTCTTCCTTTCTTTCTTCACCTGTAATGTTTTCTTGGAGTCATGGAAGTCAGATTTGAGCTGCCCTCTTGTTATCTGATATATCTGATATATATGAGCTCTAAGGACGTCCTGTGCCTCCCCAGCCCCTGAAGTTGCATCTCCCCTTTTTTCCCCATGTTGGAGTTGTCAGGGGCTCTCTTCCTGACCTTCTTGTGCCTTCCCTGAGGGACACTTTCCTAACCTGCCTCCTGTGGCCCTTTTGGACATGGCACAAGTCACTGGCTCAAATTCAGAGCTCTGTGCTTTGAAAGGTGTATCCCTCATGGTTATCCCCTGCAGTCAGTGTGTGCCTTCCTCAGCATCTTCCCATCCTTTTTACGGTTGCATCCCAGTTTTCCCTGTCTTGTCTTGTGGTGGTTTTCCTTTCCGTAGCCATGTAGCGATGTTTAGCCTCCTGTCTGATCAGCGATCTTACAGCGGGTTAGTCTTTGTTCCCATCTTTTTCTGCCCTGCTTTGCCTCCCTGGTCACGCGGGAGTCCTTTCCACCCTGCTTCCCCTGGCCGAGTCAGGTTGTACCCCTCTGTGGCTCATTCTGGAACAGTAACGCCATTTTGAGGGGCAGGAGCGGTATTCTGCAACGGCAACTACAGCTGTAGTTCCTCTGTATTGTTACTGTAAGAGAAGATGTGAAGATTTCCTTCAGCCTTAGGCTAGGAACCACCCATAGGGAGTTGCCCTCTTCTGTACTATTTTTATTATAGCTGCATGATTCTTCTTTGTAGCCATTAAAGTCCTATAACTCTTGGATAGTTGTGTGATACATTTCGGCTTAGAAATACCAGGTTAAGTTACTCTTATGCCATCACCTTCCTGTTGTCTCTGGAGCATGGGCAGGCAGCTCTGTGGGTGAAGAAGGCTTGCTCAGGCTGATGCCGCTATAGCTCAGTGTTGCTTATCTTGCATTCATAGCGAAGGAGAGGGTATATATCTCTGCATGATGCAGTGCTGAAAGTGTTATTCATAGGGATCTTTTTTCTGCTGGCTAGCTTGCCCTGCTTTCAAACACATAATGTATCATCATTCTGCTGCTGAATGGCGAAGTTTGGTCATACACGAGGACCATGTGCTCACTTCGTTACGCGTGACAGGGCTGCTTCCTCCGTCTGTGCAGTGCTGCTGACGCTGTCCCTCACTCAGTTAAGGCACTGAGGATCTGGCCTGTGTGAGTTGAGATGGTTCTGTTGGCTACAACAGGAAACAGTGAAGCTCTCTACATGGGTTGGTGTTCAGTGTATCACGCGGATCTGAGCCATGCTGTAGCACCAGATGACCTGCTCTGTTAACCTGCTGTGCAAAAAATAAGCCTTTTGAGAGCTTTTCCTGTGCACAGGGTGCTGAATATGAGAAATTTGTCTTGCTGGAGATTAGGTGAACCTTGTGATTTCTTAATACCACTTGTGGCAGGGGTCCCATGTGGGAAGGGAGGAAAGATGCCATAGTCTGACTTTAATATCTACATGGTGATGTCTGTGATAGGATCAAGGATGATGACTTTCTCAGCACTAGAGTGGGAAGTCTTGCTTTCAGCGGCATATTAGAGATGCTAAGGTAAAAGATGCATTGGATTTTACTTTCGTTAGTGTATACCAGCACACTTCCCCACATTTCTACTTAATTATTTGCCCTGGTTTACATCACTTTCTTCGTCAGCATGGCTGGAAAAAGCCTAAACCAGCCACTTGTACTACGTGAGCATAAACATGTTAAGAGCAAGGACTGTAAACAGATACTGTCTACAGCTGTTAAGCCTCCTGTGTGTTAATCTGCAGAAGACCTAAACAGTGTGAAATTTTCTGAGTAAGCTCAGGTGTTATGATATCAAAGATTGATTTGTTCTGTTGCTTGTTGATGTCTTTTTGTTTCATCATCATTTCTGCATGCTGCTGCATGTATACTTCTTGGCAAGGAGCAAAAGCAGCTTTGTCAGTAATAATAGTTCTGATGAGAGCTTAAGGAGCTTGCTTCCTCTGTAAAGGCAGGCCTAATTCTGAATTTGTCTATTGAGTGACAGAGTATAGTCTGTAACCTGTAGAAGCTGTTGGACAGGTCCATCAGTGGCAGTAGGAGATGCAGGCAGACTTTTGCTGTGCCCTGAGGATATAAATCTCTTCTAACCAAATCTTCTGCTGTAGCTAGCTCAAGACCATGACTGTAAGTACAGTTACATCACCATGGGTACCTACTCTTATCAGAGCTTGAGTGTGAAGTCAGCTGTAGCCATAGAGTTCCTCAGAATTTACTTGTCACAGTCACTTTGAAGATGTGTTTTCCTTCCTCTGGTCCTGTCATCTGTTGATTTGCAAGAAGCACTGTAAAATAAAGCTGCTTGCTTACAAGACCCTAAAACTTCCATGAGCTTGTTCCTGAGCCCGTGGGTTGCCCAGCTGTGTTTGACTGAAATACGTTGGTGTGGTAATGCTGCAGGGCAGATAGTTGTTAGGATGTATAGGTACTGTGACTTTGACAAGCAGTGTCTGAAGGCAAATCATAGCTAACATCCGTTTAGCTGAAGAATCTGTC